>NW_006768823.1:475045-520203 GCF_000204055.1 Melampsora larici-populina 98AG31
ATCACTATTATATTTTGTGTAGTATTATATGCATTGTGGTTTTAAAATATGAAAAAATATGCCAGACAATTGGAATGCATCAAAGGGCCCTCCCATTATTTTTTCATATTTTTCTGACCCTTGCCAGCTTCTCTATAATTTTCTATGTCTACTCAATTTTCTAAACTCCACGGTAAATTTGCGATTTGGCGTAGTGATATAAGCGAAAGTGGATGGCTGACAAAGCCAAACACTTATATGTTTCTCTTTGTGACTCGGTCCGTACAGAGCTACAGGTATTTCATCTTTTTCTTAATAAAATGACTTTGACTTGAATCAAAACTGACTATTATACTTTCCTTGATCAGAATCTTGATAGTCAGTTTACATTGATCCCAGATGTCTGGACAACAAAGGGTAACACGCACGCCTTTAGTGGTGTATTGGTTGCTTACATCACTCAGAATTGGGAATTCAAGATACAACATCTTACGTTGAAGACCGTGGCATGGCATCATCACGGTAAATGGTTGGCGGAGCCAATCATGACCATTCTAAAGAAGGACAACCTATATCAAAAGATAAGATTGATTCATTATTTTGTTTGTATATTAAAGTTATATTTGACTGACATCCAACGTTATTGTATCACATGCTTGCTCAGGTTACTGACTCAGGCATGAATAACCACACAATGTCCCGAGAAATTCATTCTCAGCTACAGTCTTGTTCAGAATCTTCAAGCTCTCAAGTTCCTTCGGCAGCCAATAGCGATTTCCAAAACTCACCCTCCCAACAGCCTTCCGAATCTGAAAGCCTTGCTGTGATCAATAAGCAATCAGTTAAGCCAACCGCCAAATGGCTAACCAATTACACGTGGGATCCAAAGACCATGCACCACTTCTGTGCGTGCCACAAGCTCGGGCTTGTTGTGAAGCATGGTCTGGCTGCTTTAGGAATCAACGCTCCAGCAAATTTGGCTAACAAGGAGAAAGTATTAGGCCGGTTTCCTGTGGTAGATATCATGCCTGTCATCAAAGAGGAAGATAATGAAGATGAAGCCTTAGGTGATAGACCCATTTAACACAATGACAAAGCAGAACACAATCCACCGGACCACAATGCTGACGAGCTTCCTGATGAGACACCTCATAGTGACTCAGAAGAGGGATCGGAAGGTGGCAATCAAGAAGAAGACAAAGAGACACGCCGTCTGCAAGAATCAATTCAATCAAACCACAAAGGCGGTGCCACAAGGAACACAATGGCTGATCTTTACAAAAATGTGAGTTGATTTCATTTCTCTCCTTTCCTTATTTATATATTTTTGTTCTATAATCTCAATGAATTTTTTTGGTTTTTAAAGTGTCTCACAGTGTGTTGCCGTATGACACAAAGTGCGTCTTGGAGACAAGTGTTTGAGCGCCGCATCAAGGCCAAAGGCCTATCCGTGCGCCCATTGGTTGCTGGATATGGTATAAGATGGAATGCTGACCATGATCCACAATCACGAGCATATGAAGCACGTGAGGTGAGTTGATTAGTGTTTGATGTCTAGAGATAATCAAACCAATTTATCTAACCTTCACTCCAATCTCTCTCCAATCTGTATTTAGGTAATCAATCAGATTCTAAGCAAGGATTTAGAAAAATACCACTCCACCAACAGGCGCCAAGGTACCGATGTGAAGAAAGTGGCATATTTCCATGATATTACGTTTGATGGTGGTGATTGGGAAGACATCAATGCGCTAAATGAAGAGCTTTTGGTAAGTAATCTGACTTACACTCAAATTACATACAATATCTGATGATTCCTTTTTCTTCTCAATCAGCCTTTCCTTCTACTTACCAAACCATTTGAGGAGGACAGTCCAAACCGGATCAATTGTCATTCCCAAGTACTATGTTCTCCTGGAATCCCTCAAGGTGCGATAAACCTCTTTAGATGAAGATGACCCACCATACCCTATGATCTCGGAAATGGTAGTCTGGTTGGATAAGTATTGGAATGAGGCGCTCAAGTGTGAAGCTCTGGTCTTTGTGACAATTCTAAACCCCTTGTTTCCACATTGATTCTTTGAGAAAACATTTGGTGCTGAAGATGCGCTTTCTGTCGATACTCTTGCAAGATTCACTGTAGCTTTCAATATTCGCAAGACTCAGCATACCAACCTTGATTCTCAACGCATACTCAAACCCAGCACATCGATCTCAAGTAGCAAGGTGTCCTCTGTATACCAACTCTTCAGCAGTGATCTACAGACTGAGCGAGTAGATGAGCTGAAGAGATATCTGGCAGGTGAACATCCTTTGATACCACTGTAAACATCATTCAACTTCCCCAATTTGGCAGAGGAAAATGATTAATAGTACAGTTTTTCATAAAAGAATCTAATAATGCACACCTGGGCCATTTCACCCACACTACATATGTGCAGCAAGCTAAGTCAATAGTTGTCTATCATGTACATACAGGTCTGCTCAGTTTTTTGCCCATCAGAATAAATAAATCACATGTTATACCACATGTAACTTTTTCGACTTTGAAATTTTTTTCCCAAAAATTCACTACATATAATTCTGTAGCTGCTCAGGCAATATTGTTGAAGCTATGTCTTAGTAACAGAAAGTGTGTTACATGCAGTTGAGTTGATGAGATCACACCAAAACATTGAGTCAGTGTATGTAGTCAATCTTTTGGAAGCTTTTTTCAATCTGAAAGAAGTTACAGCATGTATTACATATGAATAACTTGTCCTGATGAGCAGATAACTGAGCAGAACTGTATGTACATGATAACCACATATTCACTGAGCCTGCTACACATATGTAGTGTGGGTGTTATGGCTCAGGTGTGGAGTGATAGACCATTTTATGACAAATCATACTCCCAATCATTTTTCCCTGCCCACTTGGGGAACCCGAATAATGTCTGCAGTGTACCCGTCCTCAAAAAGGGGAAAGGTGGTCAGGATATTGATCCTGAATGCATATTACAATGGTGGAAAGTGAGTTCCTATTTTTGCCTGTTTCCTGAAAACATGCTAATCTGGTTCATGATGTGTTTTAGGACCATGAACACCAATATCCGGTCCTTGCATCAATGGCTCGTGACTACCTCGCGGTCCCGGCTTCCTCTGCAGCTGTAGAGAGGTCCTTTTCAGCTGCTGCTGATGTATGCTCCACCAATCGAGGTCGATTAGCTCCTCAAACTATTGAGAGGAACATTGGTAGCCTCTTGTGGCTTCGTGAAAAGGTGGAATTGTTGGGTGAATGGATGCTTGTAGCCAGCGGGCTAGCAAACAATTTGGCAAAGGGTATAATAAAATAATGCTATTGTTTCTTTTTTTTAAAACTAATTCTTTTCTTTATAAATACATTATTATTGTATGCTTCACCTAAATGTTACTGCTAAGCCGCTAATTAGCGGTTTAGCGCGCAAATTCTCGCTAAGCTAATGACCCTAGCTTAGCGGGTCATTTTTTTGTGCGCTAAGCTAATGCCTTAGCTTTAGCGGTTTTCCGCTAAGCTTAGCGTTAGCGGAATTGGCCTTAGCGGTTTCTAGCTACGCTAAGCCAAGGTGGTGAAAACCCTTAGCTTAGCTTAGCGAGCCACTGTTGCTTGGGGAAATTTCAAAGCCCACATTTTGAATGAGTGAAGTAATGGAAAAGATAACCTAAGATAAAAATGTAGAAATAAGAGCAGCATTTGAAGCTATTTGAGAGCCATCAGTCTTGGTCCAGTTTGGCTTGATTGGTTGTTGATTCTTTGAGCTGCTTTTCAAAAGCTCTGATAAAAGATGGGGTGTTGAATGACTGGACGAAACAGCTGAAAACAGCTGGTATTGAGTAAGATCCTCCATCCGGCATGCAAGAGAATGCTGAACCTCGAGATGGAGGGAATACATATAAAATATGAGTAGCTTTGATGCAATCAAAGGTGCACTTGTCTGGAGACAGATGATCGGGAACCCATTCTCCTAATCTTTTTGACCCTCTTGTCAGTCTTTAAGAGCCAATAACTTGTGTCAGATGCCACCCAACACGTTCGACCTGGGCCAGATGGAAGAAGAAAGCTCCCTTGACCGGTTGACCAAAAGGTTGGCCAATCAAAACGTGTCTAGTCAACTTATGGATGTGCCTTCATCCCTCCAGGGCGATTTGGGCAATTTGGATGGTGCCCCTCCACAGATTGATATCGTCTCAGATATTCCGGAGGCTACCCCCAAACGCAACACTCACAGGGGCAAAAATAGATGCTCACATAGGTGTGAGCGTTGAAATTTTTGTGTTTTCTTCAATGTTTGTTCAATTTTGCTTTCCTTTTCTTTCCCTTTTCTTTCCAATTTCTTTCTGCTCGTCATCTGATTATGTGATCAACAGGAACTGAGCAGACAAACTAAGCCTTCCTCAGGCCTTATTCCTGAGCAAAGAAGTCTGAGGAAGGGCTGATCCATCTGCTCAGTTTATCTCAGCTGCTCAGCTGATCCTGAGCGGCATTCCCTGGTTCAGTAGGCTCCAAGGGACACCACTTGTGATTAGCTTAGGGGCTGAGCTGACCTGAGTATCCTCTTAGCTAATTCTCCGCAGTGTCCCTTGGATAGATCACATAGGGCCAGCCTTGCCTCAGGCTTCATGGCTCCGGAATGAAGCCTGATGCCCATCTGCTCAGTTGACCAAGGCTGCTCAGCTATCCCTCAGTGGCATTCCTGGATCATAAGGATCCAAAGGATTTCACTGCTCATTGGCTGAGGGGCTGCTCATCTAGTCCTGAGGGGCATTCCTGGGAGAAGGATCCAAAGGATGTCACTGAGTATTGGCTGAGGGGCTGCTCAGCTAGTCCTCAGTGGCATTCCTGGGATCAGAAGGATCCAAAGGATGTCACAGAGGACTAGCTGAGGGGCTGATCAGTTGATCTCAGCCCCTCAGTGTGAGCAGCTTTATCCAGGGGACATCACTTAGGATTAGCTGAGCGGCTGAGATAAACTGAGCAGGGGGATGGCTTTTTTTTGAGGTTTCATTCCTTAGCAAGGAAGTCTGGCCCATCAGTGACCCAGCCAGGGGATGATACTGAGTATTTCATGAGCATCTCAAATGGGATGGCCCCTGTGCAGGCCTTCACTAAGAAATGAAGCCTGAGGAAGGTGTAGTTCATGTGCTCATTGTAATTTTGACCAAATTGCTGAGTATTCAGTGACTCATGAGCTGATCCTGAGTACTCATCTGGACTCAGTTATTGCTCATCCAAGATGGAAATGAGCCTTCTCAAGAAATGTTAAGCAAAATGTGAGTAAAACAGGCTGATCACCTGAACACAACCAAAATTGTGAATTGAATGAATCTGAAAGAAAATGAATCTTTTTTGGAGACTTCAAAAAAGTCTACAACGCTCACATACATGTGAGCATCAATTTTGGCCCCTGTGACTGTCCCTCATCTTGCTGAGTTCTCAAGGAAGAAGGCACGTGGTGATGCCATTGATCCAGGTTCTCAGGATCAAATCCAAACCATCCCCAACATCCCTCGATCCAAGAGGATGTCTCGTATGATCCCAGGCAGTGAGGATGATCGTTCCCTCACTGCTCTGCTGACCAAGCTTGTATCCGTTGCCAACACAGCAATACAGCTTCCGGCTAAAGGCCACCTACCGTCCAAAATACAGGTCAATGTCGATTTGTGCGCAGACATTCTTGTCCTCATCAATGCTGCTTACAATCATCATCAGATTGATAATACCAAGAGAATGCTCTTCAGTAAACAGGTGTCTGGCTCTTCATGCTCCCCCAGGGCGGCCACGTTGTTAATGACCCCACCAACAGGCCCTAATACGGCTCCGAATTTCCATATTGACTCGCTTACCGAGAAATTTGAAACACTTAGTGAGAAAGTCTCACTGCCGGTTTTGGCGCTGCCGGCCATCTCAAGCCAGGGTGCTCAGCGACAAGGACCCAGCTCAACTGCCAACTCCTACACAGCTAAAGCTGCAAAGTCACCCCCATCAGGAACTACGGCACAGGCCACAGGCCCAAGTTCAAAACGGAGGCAGACCCCTGTTAAGATATGCTAATCTTACTTAGGTGGTCAAAGATCTATTACCAAATTGGGAAAAGAATCAGGGAGTTGTGAAGAAAGTTGAGTATGTACGGATTTGGTCAAATGTATTGGTTGTGAGGCGCGGTTAGTGAAATTTGGACCAAAGGGGTTAGCTGGTAATGAAATGAATCAAGGGGTGTTGAATGTTTTTTCTTTTGGATATCTTGTCACTCTTGTAGTTTCTTTTCCCCCCTTTCTCTTCTGATTCTTTTGAACAGCGAATATCCGATCAAGGTACCTGAATTCCCGTGACAGTTTTCTAAAGGTGAGCTCCTTCACCTCAAGTCACTATAACTACCTGAAGATACTAACCTATAAGGTTTGATCAGGTCAAGGTAAAAATATAGAAAAGAGATCGACGCGTATTCAGTCTTAGATCTTTAATCTTTTCCTTCCGTAGAATAACGGATATATTTCACCTGAATTCCCGTGACAGTTTTCTAAAGGTGAGCTCCTTCACCTCAAGTCACTATAACTACCTGAAGATACTAACCTATAAGGTTTGATCATAACACAACAATAATATGAAAGAAATGAAAGTTAGATAAATAAGAAAGTGAGTAAGTTCATAAGAACAAGACTAATCTGACCTATAAGGTTTGATCAGGTCAAGATAAAAATATAGAAAAGAGATCGACGTGTATTCAGTCTGAGATCTTTAACTAGCGTCAATACATTTTCAGGTGAAAGTATAATAATAGAATCAATCATATTAGTTAGTAACTGAATTCAGAAAGAGAAAATAGATAAAGAAGAAATGTATATATATATATAGTAGTTGAACTATGTTAAAAGGAGAAATGAGGCGTGAGAAAGTATAAAGGGGTGTGACTTACTCTTTTCCTTCCGTAGAATAACGGATAAGGAAAAGAGCAAGTACGTGTTGGTGAATTTACTTGAGATATAAAGGATGATTAGGGTTTTGGACTTTAAGTTTAATTTGAGAGTTTTATAGTTCAAGTTAAAGTGTACTAAGTATCTGACATGTGTAGTGTTACTTCTACTACCTTTCGTGACAGATGAAACACCAAATAGGAGAGAGACTAAGGTGTCTCTCAACACTCCCCCTGTTTCAGATGTCCATGTATAACATCTAATCCTACTTGATTTCGCAGTTCTCTGAATGGGCTGGGATGTAAGGGTTTTGTCAGTGTGTCGGCAAACATATTTTTATTGCTAATGTGTTGTAGCTTGATGGTTTTCTTCTCGACTTGCTCCCAAATCCAATGGTATTGAACGTCTATATGCTTAGTTCTGGCATGAAAAATCGATTTTTCAGTTAATGAAACCGCTCCAGTGCTATCACTGCATAAGATTGTTGGATTTTTCTGCGGGATAGATACATTTGATAGTAATCCACGTAACCAGACTACCTCTTGTCCGGCTTCTGTGGTTGCTCGATACTCGGCCTCTGTAGATGAAAGTGAGACTGTTTGCTGAAGTCAACTTTTCCAGCTCACTGCAGCGCCGTTGAGTTTAAATAGATATCCGGTTGTTGATCGTCGAGTGCTGGGATCACCGGCCCAGTCGGAATCGGTATGACATTCAGGATAATGCCAGCTTTGGTTACCTTCAATGGCAGTGTTTTGAGGTGAATAAAATAAACCCAGCGATTGGGTTCCCTTGAGGTATCTTAGGAAGTGAATCCCCATTTGCCACGCAAATAGAGATGGTTTAGATAGGTGCTGCGATAGGGCACCGACGGCGTAAGCAATATCAGGTCTTGTACCCTGGGCAATGTACATGAGACTCCCTACAAGACTGTTGTATGGAAGGTTCAACCATTGGAATTCAATCAAGTCGTGGTCACTGGCTTTTGTGATCTTCGTTCCTCCCGGGAAAGGGGTTGAGGATGATTTGCAATCTTCTACGTTGAATTGCTCGAGAACAGTTTGAATAAATCCGGGTTGGCTTAGAGAGTATCCTCCTTCGTCCGTGGAATGAATTTCAATTCCTACTACACAGTGAGCTGGTCCTAGATCTTCCATTCTCCACTTCAGTTTCAATAAGTTTTTAATTTCACCAACCTTGTCTCCTGTGATTGCCATGTCATCGACATGAAGATAAATCAATGTTTCTAATCCGTCATTGTCTTTACCGTACCACAGACAAGCATCGTGAGGATTTTGTATCAATCCAATACTGATAAATTTTTCTTTAACTTCATCACTCCAACATTTGGCTGATTGCTTCAAGCCATAAAGTGCCTTCTTCAACCTAGCTACCTTGCCATTTGCACGCTCTTCATCATACCCTTCTGGTAACTCGAGGTATATCTCCTCCTTGAGACCACTATTGAGAAAAGCAGCTATAGCATCCATCTGCTCAATGGGCCACCCCCTTCCTGCAGCTATTGCTACCATGATACGAAAAGAAGCTAGTCGTCCTGTAGGGGCAGATGTCTCATTAAAGTCAACACCTTTGGTTTGTGTATAACCTTTTGCCACGTATCGAGCCTTGTGCTTTGATATACTTCCATCCGGGTTTAATTTGTATTTGAAGTGCCATCTTCCTCCAACCACTGGTTGATTTTTAGGACGATCTACTATCTCCCATACTCCCATATCCTTAATATTTTGCATCTCCTTGTCACAGGCTGCTTTCCATTGATCGGCGTCACGAGATTTCATAGCCATTTTGTAGCTCTTGGGTTCAGCTCGGGCTTTCATAGCTTCTCGGCATTGGTATACTTTCAATGAGCAGTTTGAATACGACATCTTAGGTACTATGCTTCGCATAGGAAAAGGTTCAATGAGATTTGATTTCCCAGGAGCATATCGTTCAGGAGGCCTGCGATCACGATCAGATCGTCTTGGTTCTATTTGTATTGGAGGATTGATAGTGGTGGGTTGAATTTAGACTTCAGGAATGTTTTCAATCGGGCTTATGTTTGTTTGATCTTCATTTGTATCTGACGGCTCTTCGTTGGGCTTAGGCAGAGGGATTTCTTTTAATAGATCATCTTCATCATCGTCTATTGAATCTCGTAGGATTTCTTGATGGGTAACGTTCTCATTACTTTGATCCACATCTTCAATTTGATCAAGTGGGATGTCCTCGATGAATGTCCAATCAGGATTATTCTCGGCATCCTTCATAAAGGGAAATACAAGAGGCTGAAAAGTCACATCATGACTGACATGGATTTGATTAGTTTCGAGGTCGAGAATCACAAAGTTATGGTTGTCTTCAGTAGCTCCTAATAAAACACCCATACAAGACACTGGCTCAAACTTTCCTCCTCTAATTTCTTTTCTGATGTGTCGGTAGGCCAGACAACCAAATGGTTGAAATCGTTTCACACTGACTTGTCTATTGTTCCAAAGTGAATGGGGAGTTGTTTTAAGATTTAGAGAAGAGGTGATTGTCCGATTCTGTAGCATTACAGAGTATGAAATAGTGTGGTACCAGTATTTAATAGGTACACAGGACTGAACCATCATACATCTCGCTTTGGTATTGATGGTTCTGTTTGATCGTTCCGCCACACCGTTTTCTTCCGGTGTATGTGGTGATGTTACACGAGTGACGATACCCAATTCCTCAAGGTACGGAGTGAGTAATCCATTTATGAACTCCCCTCCTCCATCAAGCGAAAACATCTTTAATCTTTCACCGGTCTGTCTTTCAGCAAAAGCAATATACCGCTTAAAACAATCATACACTGTTTCAGCACTTTTATCTGGTAGTCCAAAAGAGACTCTGTAGCTGCTGTAGTCATCGGTAAAGAGTATGTAGTACTCTTCACGGTTGATGGAAGTCGTTCTAACAATACCACTCAGATCTACGTGGACGTTACCCAGGAATTTAGTGGCTCGTGGTCTAGAGGATGAAAAGGGGAGTCGGTGGTTTTTGGCTAGCGGGCAAACAGGACACTTGGTTATAATTTCAAAGTCTTTTGTAGTGATAGTCTTAGGTAGTACATCATTAAAATAACCCAATCCCCACATCCTTTCCAGATATTTCTCGCTTGGATGACCTAGGGAATAGTGTAATTTAAGAATTGTGAGTTGATTTGTTTTTGATATTGATGACTGATGAGAACTTGGACTGACAGCTGACCGTAATGCTACATACATCATGCTTCCCTCGCCGATGAATCGTCCCACGAAAAGTTCTTTCTTTGCATGGTCGATACAGAAGTTCGGATCCTCAAGGACGGTTGTCACAGCTCCAGCTCTAAGCAATCTTCCACCCGCAATGAGGTTACGAGATAATTCTGGTACGTAAAGACAGTCTTTAAGCTTGATATTTTCTCCTTTGGTATTTAATAAATTTACGTTTCCAATTGAATGAATATCTAAGGTTGCTCCTCCTCCCGCTAGGTTCAGTTTAGCTCCAGGATCATGATTCTCCATGAGAGTAGCGCTTTCAAATAATCCGGCATCGTGGAACATATGATGTGAGGCTCCGGTATCTATTAATGCTACGGAGTCACATTGGGCTCCTATACACGCTAACTGAGGCTGAGCTGTGCAGGAGAATTGTCCATCTAATTTGGTACTGTAACTGACTTCACGATCTTCCAATCTCAGGTTGTTGAAAACTGATTGTAGATCTTCAGAATTGGGATAATCGGGACCATGAACGTTTCGACTGGAAGCTTGATTTTGATGATGACCGTTTTGACCGCGTCCTCGACCCTGAAAACCTCCACGATGACCACCTCTGGATCCTCCTTGGAAACCACCGCGACCACCACGTGGGTACTCTACCCATTCACCAGCATCCTGCTTAGATCATTTCCAGGATTCCATCTTATTTGCGTTATTCGGATGGTGAAAACAATCGGCTTGGTCATGTGGTTTAGTGGGATGGTCTCGACCAATGCACTTATTTCGGCTGCAGGTCTGCCATCTTCCAGTCCGATTTCCTTGACTAGGTTCAGATGTTTCAGCTACTCGGCTAGAGTGTTGTCGACTTGATGAGAACATTTTACGAGTCTGGTAAGTTTTCTTGAGTTCAGTCTCTAAGTTTTGAAATTTTACATGTCCGGCGTCTAGGAGATCGCAGCCTTTCTCGGCCCATTCTCGATTAAGTGACCTAACAAACTGACGCGCTTGTTCTTCTTCAGACATCTCACCGTTTGAACCCAGATATGCATCTACTTTAGCTCTGAATACATCAATATAATCCAACAAGTCTTTCGTGGATCCTTGGGATAGGTCGGTTATTTCGCTTCGGAGCATGAGTTTAACTGATTCGGAATTGCTTATGTGATAGTCGCGAATTGTCTTCCAAAGTAAAGAAGGGGATGATGGTGTCGTCTTAATGCTGTTCTCGAACTTAGAAATCATGGAAATGAATCGGGTGGATTGAGCTGCCTCAATGCTAGCAAGAAGCCAGTAAAAGATCGCTTTCTTGGTAGCAAGGACAATTTTGGCGTCAAGCAGTCCTCCAGCCTCTTCCGAGTCTAAGTAATGATCATACGAAGCAGCCATCAATCCGAAACGAACTCCATCAGACCATGCAACATAATTTGAAGCTGTTAATTTAATTCCAATAATTATTTTGTGAAGAATGGAATTCATCTTCATCGCTTGGCGCTGAGCTGGGGTGTCTGTATCCATAGGTTCGTTTGAAGACATCGCTGGTACTCTAGGCTGTCCGGATGGTATGGTTGTTTGAGACGATTGGGAAGTTTCGGCTGAACTGGAGTGGTCTGACTGATCCTCTATCTGGGAGTTGTTGTGGATTCCGTCGATATCCTCTGAGGACGGGCCTGGAGTCGATGCAGGAGTTGGTAGTTGGGATTCGTCTAAGGTATTGTCCCTCTCTGACATATGGTTTTGTCTTCTATACTAATAACTGAGAGTCGAACTAACTCTCGCTACCATGAAAAGCGAAAATCCAATCAAGGTACCTGAATTCCCGTGACAGTTTTCTAAAGGTGAGCTCCTTCACCTCAAGTCACTATAACTACCTGAAGATACTAACCTACATAGTCAGATCATAACACAACAATAATATGAAAGAAATGAAAGTTAGATAAATAAGAAAGTGAGTAAGTTCATAAGAACAAGACTAATCTGACCTATAAGGTTTGATCAGGTCAAGATAAAAATATAGAAAAGAGATCAACGCGTATTCAGTCTGAGATCTTTAACTAGCGTCAATACATTTTCAGGTGAAAGTATAATAATAGAATCAATCATATTAGTTAGTAACTGAATTCAGAAAGAGAAAATAGATAAAGAAGAAATGTATATATATATATAGTAGTTGAACTATGTTAAAAGGAGAAATGAGGCGTGAGAAAGTATAAAGGGGTGTGACTTACTCTTTTCCTTCCGTAGAATAACGGATAAGGAAAAGAGCAAGTACGTGTTGGTGAATTTACTTGAGATATAAAGGATGATTAGGGTTTTGGACTTTAAGTTTAATTTGAGAGTTTTATAGGTTAAGTTAAAGTGTACTAAGTATCTGACATGTGTAGTGTTACTTCTACTACCTTTCGTGACAGATGAAACACCAAATAGGAGAGAGACTAAGGTGTCTCTCAACATCTTTTCGTGTCAAAAAGAATCAGTGAGCTTTTCCATCTACTCTCATTATCTGAGTTTTCTCAATATTGTTTACTAATATTGTTTCCATACTAGTATTTCATTTTACATATTTTTCTTCTGGGTTCTCTGGAACAACATCCCTACGCGTGCTTTTTGATTTCTGTCGAGCTTGCAGGTATACTACATTTCCTATCTGATCACTCTGATTAAGAGATGTTATCTTTTCTGATCATCTTATTTCTATATTGTCTCTTTTGATTGTTGTTGGTCATAGGTTAGTCTTTTGTTCCTCGACGTAGACCTAGCATTTTGAGAGTTAGTCTCACTAGGAAACCTGTGCCCTCAGGTTAGTCTTTTGTTCCTCAACGTAGACCTAGCATTTTTAGCGTTAGTCTCACTAGGAAACCTGTGCCCTCAGTTCTTTCCGTTCCAGTACTACGCCCAAACCAGCAGATACGTCAGCATCAAGTTGTACTTGGTTTTTCCTAGATTCCGTCGAGAACATTATAACCCCCAAACCTCCAACCCAGAAAAGGTTGACCAACACAACCACCTTGACCCAAACCAACAAAGCAAGAGCTGCTCTAAGCACGCTGTCCGTCACCCAGCTGATTCAAGGCTTCAATAATGCCTTCCGACTTCATAACTTAAAAGTCAGTGAGTCAGCTGAGACCACCATAACAGTGAAGACGGTACAACGTCACCCGTCCAATGACCTAGTGCTGCACCTGGAAAATGCCTCCCATGCTGAGAAAATCAGACAAGTGGAGCAGATCTGGCTTCCTCCAATCACAACGGTGCTTCAAATCAAGCCAGAACACTTCACCGTGCTTGTCCACAGCATAGTTCGACCCAGAGATTGCTAGTCATGTAGAAGAACTAGGTGCCTCTAACCCCGACATCCTACAAGAAGCAATCTTTATAAGGTGGCTTAACCCCAAGCTAAAAGACATCCTGTCTAAACAATATTCTGCACTGCTGATAGGCTTTAATACCAACCCACACGCTGACAAATGTGTCAGAGACAAGGTGTGGTTTGGGAGAGGCCTACACCACGCCAAAGCAGGTAGAGAGCCGCCAAAGCAATGCTACAACTGCAGGAAGTCAGGACACACGGCTCCATCTTGTCCTTCCAAAGTCATGTGTCCCTTCTCACAGCCCCCAGCTACTAGGCTCTGGCAGGCCAGAGATTACCTTGGCTTCATCAAAGATTCATGAAAGATTCAAAAAGATTTCAAACTGACTTCAACACAATATCATATGGGGCCAGCTGTCTGTCCAACCACCAAAATTCCGATGTCATCATATGACGTCATAAATCTGTACATACCTGCTCCTGTATTCACAGATCAAAAATATATAGTCTGTTAAACATTATCATGTAAATTGACTGAGTTATTGAGGTTTAAAAAAAATCACAGATAAAAAATACTATTTTTGTACTATACATAAGACTGGGATCTTGGATATCTCAAATCTTTATCCAGTTGGACAGACAAATGGCCCCACATGATATTGTGTTGAAGTCATTTTGAAATCTTTCTGAATCTCTCATGAATCTTTCATGAATCTTTCATGGAGTCAGTGGTAGGCTCTGGCCTGCCAGAGCCTAGTAGATGGGGGCTGTGTCTGTGGCAAGGAGCATCACACACACACGTGCCCTGAGAAGAGCTCTGCCCCAATGAAATGCACAGCCTGTGTAAGATCATTGACTAGGTTGGACTCAACAAAATCAGTAAAAGGCCTTTTTGATTCCAACAATCAGGACCTTATTCACTCACCATTTCATCCGCAGTGCGCAAAAAGGATTGCTGAGGGATTACCTCCTCACAACCTGAGCGCCTCACCAAAGCTTGTGGTCATCCAAGAAGCCAAAAGTTCTGACATCCAATGTTAGAAAACCTACGGCAAAACTCACCTTACCTGACACCGAGGCAATTCTCCAATTGAATTGACGCCATTCACCAGACACATCAAATTCTCTTTTCAACTCTGACCTCACTAATTTATGTTCGATTTTATCACTGCAAGAGCCAAAGGTAAACAATATTGACTACCTCCCTCAAGAACACGTGAACTGGACCCTCATAAGCCCCACACTGAGTGTGAGAAACTCTAGCGCAAGGCCTAGAGCGTGTTTGCATATTAGAAAAGACCTGAACGCACAAATTAACACCCTTCCTTCAACCTCCAGAGACATTGCATCCTGTACAATAACTTTTGCATCTGGTTTTACACTGCTTGCCTTGAGTGTGTACAATGATGCAACAGTCTTCTCTGGTTTTACAGCTTACACATCCCTCATGAAAAGTCTCCCCCTTGAAATACAACTACTCCCAACAGTAGTCAACACAGACAGTAACTTACATTCAGCAATATGGAATCCACCCCACATCAAGACTCAGGACCAGGATGCGGAAAGGCTGATGGACCTAATGTCAGATTGGGACATGCACCTCCGATCACCATGCGGTATTGCAACTTTTGGGGTAGGCTCACAAACTACACTAGGTATGTCAATTAACCAGGTGTGGGTCAACAATTTGCTAGACGACACCGTACAACAATGTACCATTGACAAAGAGGGCCTCACCAGCCACCTCTCAGAACACCAAGCCATTATCACCACAATCCTCACCTGCGTGAACCCAACTCGGACCGCCTCCACCAAAACAAAAACCAAAAAGAAATGGAAAAGGGTTGAAAAAGTTGCGCTGAAGACCAATGTCCAAGCAAACCTTCCAAAGATTCAACCCCTCACAACATGCAAACTGATTGATGAGTTTGACAACACACTAACTACAACTACCCCCTATTGGTAAGCACAAGAAGTGGTGGAATCCATCACTTCTTGAACCTTTACGAAAGGACACCCTGAGAACCAAAAGGAAGATGAAAAAGACACAACACAAAGAAGACCGCCAAGCCTTCAAAAAGGCCTGCAACAAGTTCAAGGTTGCAGTTGAAAAAGCTAAGGAAAACAATTGGCGTCACTACCTCTCCACCCTCACACACAACACGTTATTTCAGGCCAAGAAGTACACATCAGGAAGACAATCATCACTGGTCATCCACACGCTAATCATGACAGAAGGTTCAACTTGTACGTCAAACACCGAGAAGGCTGATGAACTTTTTGAAGCAACATGTGTGGCAACAGCTCCATGCGACCTCCAGGACACAACACCTCTCACCTTCCCACCTCTGTCTACCAGACCTCTGGGATAGTATCCCTTGGGAAATGTGTCATTCCCAGCGGATCTTATCCCTACGTCCCCTGTAAGATTCAAAGATTTAAAAGACTTGTCTTTTCAAGTCTTTTTTCACACTCTTTCAAGACAGAGTCCATCACAGACCTGTCTGAGCCTCAGACTCGTCTGTCTAAAGCTCAGACTTGTCTGTCCAGGCCACACTCAGACTTGTCTGAAGACCCGCATCCGCAACCTGAAAGGACAAGTCCGTCCCGGTAAGTGCATCTTGACTCTGGAATTCCACTACCGCTCCAGGTCTTCTCGTTTGTCAGCCATTCCGAATTGATTCCTAACTTAACTAAAGTACTAAGCTAGAATTGATTCCAACTTTTTCTTGACCCCTTCTGCCACCTTGTGCAATCCTTTTTGTTACCCCCTACATTAGCACCACAACCTTAACCACCATCATTTTGCCATTGGCTCAACACACAGATCATCAAATCCGAACGTCATTTGGGTATACAACTCACTTGATAACACTTTTCAAACGGATCAATTACCAAACCCAATTTCTGATTTCTGTGAGGTATGTAAGGTTTCAACCCTCACTAAGTCACTTGAAAATTGGATCTGACACCATCTATTTCCATTCGTTTTGATCGGGGTTGGTCTCACACTGTCTCAACTCTCACATCATTAAGAACAACACAGTGGTTTTTGGTTTCCACAAGTTTTATTCAACCCACCTGGTTTGGACTGAAAAAACAAACCAACCGTTGGCATATCGGCTTGGATCCGGATTCTATTTAGGGAAAGCTTCCACTTCATGGACCCAAAGTTTGTACCTCACGGCATCAAATCAATTACGCTCCTCATACAACGTTGGTATTGATCAATATCATGTCCTGTACTCAGAGAAATTGTTTAGATGTCTTTTTAATTTCCTTGATCATCACAATGTTTTAAATGATTTTTATTTGACATGCTGTGAAATAAGATTTTACTTGAGAAACAAACAATGCCCATCCAGCTTTAAGAATTGAATGAGCTGAGATATTACTAGAAGGTTGTAAGTAGTGTTTTAAGGATTTTATGGCCAGGTCAGAGACGTACGAGACTCTTCTTTGATTTTGATGTGGGGGACCAAAGACTTCTCAGCATGATTGATATTGGACAGGAGGTGAAAAAGGGCTATTTAGTCAACATGAGCAAATAGCACACAAAGAACCCAAAAAAGATAAAGCTTATTCTTCGTGTGATTTGATGAATCATTGTAAATGTAGAACCTCTTGAGATAAAGGCTGGCTTGCATGGGTAAGTACATGGAGTGAGTGATGCAGCAGATAGTGTGATTTGATTATTCCAAAATAATCAAATGTGAGCAAGCGCACATTTCAAATAAAAGAGAACAGAGGCAAAAGACAAAGGCAAAAAAGGATGGAAAATAGACAATTCTTGGGTGTTTATTAATTATACATCTTGTTATGAATCTTGGTTTGAAAGACATCGAACAGAAAAAAAACTAGCTTTCACTCCCAATTCTGTGTTTTATCACCAGTCGTTTTCATCAGGGAGGTCTGCTTCTTCATTTTCATCCTCAAGCTCTGTATCGTGTAATGCACTGGCCTCCAACAATTCGCGTGATTCTGGGATACCGCCCCATTCTTCCTCTTCTTCATCGATATCAGCTGAATTTGTCACTCCTGCATTCACCAAGCCTCCTAGCTCTTCATCCTTTTCAATTTTGAATAAGCCAGCCTCCAAGTCTTGCAGCCACAATGATCGCTTACTGTTCATTTTGTCAAAACCTAGCAGAAAGTCTTCAGGCTTAAGTTTTGATCCTTCTAATTGAATTATCTTGACCCGATATCCTTTGTCTTTAAGGCGTTGAGCGGGGTGGGGCTTGTGAGGAAACCCTTGTGATGGATCACGACCAATTGCGGCGGCTATGGGGAAGCAAAAGCAGTGTACATATTGATCAATGCATAATTCAGAACTTTGATATCAGACAGATGGATTGGGAAAGAAAGAACTCACTTAGTTGGGCACGAAGGGCAGCAGAAAGTTTAGATTTCACAACATCTGCAGGCTGCTTTGGCTTCGGTGCAGTTGACTTCGACTTGGAACCTACACTCCCAGCAAAAGGTAATTTTCCCAAGGAAAAAATGATTACATTTAATGCATTTTTAATCAAAAATGCTCATTTAATGCTGAATAATGCTGATTTAATGCTGATCAAATGCATTTTCAATCATTTTTTGCTCTAAATGTATTTGATTTTTCCTTGGGAAAATTACTTTATGCTGGTAGTGCTATGGCAGCTGCTACCGCTTCCTCCACCGAAGCCCCTTGAGTTCGGGCGCCAAATATAACAGGAAAGTTACACTTAGTACGAACATAATCAGCCATGTCTTGATGCGAGGTGAACTCAAGACACCATCCATCAGAACCTGTGCCTGCAGAAGCTTGAGGATGAGTTCCAGCAACAAGAAAGTAATAAGAGAATTCCATGCGAGTTGATTCACTCTGAAACTGAAAGTTTGTACACAGTCAACATCCGTTTATCATCTCAAAAAAAAGTAGAAGGGAATCAACGTACCTCAGAATGAAATTCCTCCACACGCTTACGCAAAAGTCAATTGTGATCTGCAAGTGATTGACCTTGAGGGATCCCATTTGATATCGAGGCATAAGCCTTAGTGACTTTGGCAATAGACACTGTTTCATTGTAAAGTGTTTGTAACTCATGACGCTCATCAGGAGTCAAATCAAGTGGCTTGTATTGTTTGGGTGAAGGGAGGCCAGATAAAGTGTAGAAAATGGACAGTTCAAAAACCATCTGTTCCATATTGGGCAGACTGGTCCACTTTTCGCCAATTATCTTGTTACGCTGAGCAAGACTGGCTCCCTGACTTGCTCGAGGCACTAACGGTACTCAAGATTTGAGAAGTGGCGTCCAGAAGTGTCAAGAAGTGACATCCAGAAGTTTCTTGAACATGCTCAAGAAACTTCTTGAGTGACACTTCTGGACAGTTCCTTGCCACTTTGAGAGCCCCATCAAGGTGCTCATGTCTAGTCATACCACCTGATCATGCCACGCGTCTCAGTCCGGCGGCAAGTCATAAGAGGACTCAAAGGTTTTGCACGCCATCATATGGCTCACCCTCCAGCCGAACCACTCATCCAACCTTCAACAAACCGTCCATCAACCATCCCAACGTTACTATTGGCAATTCTTCTTGTTCCAGAATTATCAAGAGATCTTCCTCTTACACCAACTCTTCGACTGGCTTTGGTTCTTGCGTTAAAAAATCTCAGAAGATCAAAAGTTGAAGACCTCCATTTGAATGAATGTACTGCCGAAGTATGGTTGGCAGCGCTCCAAACTGTTGAAAATCAGCGATACTTCTCTCCCAAGTCATCACTCCTGGACCAAAAAAAAACCCAATTCCTGTTTGATCGGATCATGAATTCCACAGAGGTAACGTTCCTCAAAGTTGTGAGTTTTTACCTTTTCATATCCTTGAATGAATACTGGGTGACATTTGGTTCTTATGAATACAGGCACGGATGACAAAGGAAAACTTTTTTCGCCTCCTTCATTGGATCAAAGACAGCCCAGTTTTCCAAAATAACTCCGCCAATCCTCAAGCTCCAGTTGCACTTCAACTCTTGGTAGCTTTGGCAAACTTGGGCTTAGCGCGAAATGGAGGACAAGTAGCAATCATAGGCCACTTATTAGGTGTCTCAGGCAAGTCTATCGGGTATTCATTCAATCTTCAACTGCATTTTTTGACTCGGTTCTAACAACAGAAGGCAGTGTTGAGAATTATACCTGGCGATGTGTCTTGGCTATTGTTCCCCTGAAAGACGAGTACCTGCAATGGCCTTCCCCACTCGAGCGCCTGAAAATTCGATCCGAGATTGCTCAAGATTACCCAGCCTTGAAAGGATGTGTGGGATTTGTTGATGGTACACTTGTTCCATTAGCATTTGGTCCAGTACAATGCAAAGAGGACTACTGGACCCGTAAGTTTGTTTATGGACTCAACTCAATGATTGTCTGTGACAATCGGCGAAGAATCATTTTTGCACGGTACAGCTGGTGCGGCAGTGTTCACAATCAAAGGGTGTTCCGAACGTCTTCGGTAGGTCTTTTTTTTGGTTTATATATGGTTTGATCTTGTTGCTGACTCAAGTTTCAGCTTTGGAGTCATCCATCACGTTACTTTAGCAAAGGGGAGTACTTAGTAGCAGACTCTGGCTATAGTGCTATGAGATGTGTATTCCCCCTTTTCAAGCGCGGGGTCAACAGCAACCTTTCGCGATTGAAGGCTGCATTCAACACAATGCTGAGCGAGGCCCAAACAATCATCGAGCATGTTAATGGAATGTTGGAGTCTTGCTTTCAGATGGTGAAGGAGTGTTGGCTCCTTCTGAGAGACAAGCGATCGATGAAACAAATGAACGCGCTGTTGATGGCTTGCTGTATATTACACAATTTTTTGTTGAAGGAAGGTGAAGAATCCAGGTTCCCATATCATCTACCTAACCAACATGAACGCGAGGCCGAAGAAGATTATGTCAAGAATAACCCTGCAGTAGCTGACGATGTGATGGCGGACAACAACGATACTCTAAGAAACGATGTATTTGATGATTATGGTTGTGTGGTTGATGGAGATCATTAAAAATCTTTGCTTAATTCACACAGTTTGTTTGAACACTTTTCTCTCCAATTATTGGAAAGAACATCGTCTTTCTATACTTTAAAGTATGTAATAGGTTGTAAGGAATTTCAAAATATTTTCATTACCAGCGACAAAGTGAAAGATAACAAAAAACATGAACAACAGAAATCAACCAATGAGTTTTTTAAGTCTTCTCAAACTTGAGTGTTTTTATCAACAAGACTCGTGAAAACAATTGATGAGAGAGAATTAAAATAAGTTTATTCAATAAGAAACCATTTAATAAGAAACCATTTTGAAATCGCATCTTTTGAGCTTGTATCGTATCAATAGCCTCTTCATCTGAGTCACGAAACAACTAAAAGGTACAAATGAGCCACACCGTTGAGTTTTAAATCAAAAAGATAGAGGGTTGGTGAGAGAATCAGGAAAGTGTCCGTACCAAAGGGTTGAGATGCTCATTTGTTGAGCATCTCATCAACAGTTTGTTTCGCTTTGGCCAGACTGATGTTAAAATTATCCATGTACTCTTTGTACAACTTTCCTCACATTGTGATTTCTTCAAACTTTTGTCTTTTCGTTTCGCCCTCAAGGTCCTTCTCCATCTTTTCTATTTCAACTAGATCCTTGCGTCTCTTCAGTTCATTCGATTCACTTAATTTTTTCTGGCAAATTCGGCTTGGGCTCGATCTAATTCCAAAGTCTCTCTTCTATCTTGTAGTCCCTGAAGTGCTTCGGTATGTGCGTTGGTTTGGGGAGTCAAAGAATGGGAAATAGCACGACGAAGTTCTAAGCTACCTTTCAATTCAGCCTCCCTGCTCTCTCTTTCGGCCAGCATATGTTGTTTCTTGAATTCCCATTTGGCTTGGCGATCTTCCCGCAATGGTAAGTGTTGTGACAATAGAGTCGAAGCTGAATTCAACGAGCTCCCATTGGACTTGGAATGTAAGGTTCCCGTGGTTTTGTTGACAGCTTCAAGCGAAACATGACTCGGCCAAGGTTGAGATTGACGAGGCTTCACCTTGGGTTTGGCAATCAAGCTGTTTGATGGGGAGATTGAAATATCTACACTAGACTTGATGTGGCTTTGTTCAGCCTTGCAAGAGCCTGAGCGATTCAAGATTGGGCTCCCCACAGTACTCAGCACCTGTTCGAGATTGATCGCACTAGCTTCAAGACTGGGATCCACCAAGTTTTTGATGTCGTCTTCACAAAAAGATGCAGGCAAATCTGATGATTGATGGCTAGGATTTGTGTTCAGTAAAATCAAATCTTCATCAAAGATGTCAGTGGATTCTTGGACTGCTCCAGGTGATGTTGCGGGCCGTCTTTGAAAAGCTGGGAACAGCTGGTAATAATTTGGACAGGTTTTTTTGAGTCGTGCTGATCACCACAGGTCAGTTATCTACTTAACTTGATATTTACAGTGAATCAAGGTCTTAATTTCGAATGTTTCCTCTACACTTGATAATAGCTCTCGCCAGACTTCACTGTCAGTGGCATAGCCATTTTTTTCCTTCTCAGCCAAAGCATCATTCATGTCTCTCTCTCTTGAACCTTGACCCGTGCCGGTTTGCATGTCTCTTGCTTTTTGAAAAGCCTTTTCGATTTCTCGGATCTAAACGGATAAAGATACCAATTAACATAACTAATGGATCACCGGACTGTTTATGAAAACATACCTGCGCCTCTACAGATGTACCAGGAATGTTTGGAAAGCCTCTCTCGGCCAGGTACTGAGCAATTTCCTCACCAACACTGGTCTTTGTGATTGTTCCACCATCACCCCGCCACCTATCAAGCTGGAAACCATCGCCATCGGGGGTAGACAACCAATCAGCTAACACACCAAGAGCGTTCTGTCCATCCTTGTTTCGAGCTGTGTGCCACAAAGTTCGAGGACGGACGGGAGAATTTTTGATGTCGCCGTTTTTCTTCTTGTGTTGGCGTGGAGCATTCTTCAAAGGGCTGGGAGTACTTTCTCGTTGAGGAGGATTATTCATACTTGCTGGACTATGAACTTGAGAACTAGGTGGATGATAAACTGATGAAGACATAGGGTTCCAAAGATGATTTAAAGATGGCAAAACTACAGCAAAAGGAAACGGTTGAGTAAATATCAAAGGTGATTGGGATGTGATTGGGGCTTCGCTGGTGTTATGGTTGGAGGGTGGTAGATTGGCCATTGGATCATGAGAATTCACGCCTTATATGACCTACATAAATTTGTAGCAGGTGAAGAAGGTTTAATATAAATACATAAAGTGTTCAAAAAAAAACCCCTGAGCTGCCGCGTGATCACCGCGTAAACACGCACATAGATTTCAGAAGAGTTCCAGAAGTTCCAGAAGTTCCAGAAGTTCCAGAAGTTTAGAGCATGTTCAAGAAACTTCTGGATGTCACTTCTTGACACTTCTGGACGCCACTTCTCAAATCTTGAGTACCATTATTTCAGAAGAGTTCCAGAAGTTCCAGAAGTTCCAGAAGTTTCTTGAGCATGTTCAAGAAACTTCTGGATGTCACTTCTTGACACTTCTGGACCCCACTTCTCAAATCTTGAGTACCATTAATGAAGTATGAATGAATTGAATAATACATACAAATGTCAATTTCAAACTCAACCACAAACTTTGAATAGCTCATCCATAGGCGATAGCCGTCATGTCCGGCACCACGAGACGATCCAAGGTCACCACTTTCAACAAAAAAAGGCATTCAGATAAGCACTCAAGATAGCACCATGATGAATAAGAATTGCCTACATTGCTTTGTCGAGTGTGAATAAGCTCACATTGGCCATCAACGCAAGCATCTCCTTGTGATGATGATACAGTGCCTTGAGAGCCTGGGCTTCATCTTGGATATGTGCGGTACAGCTGTGCCAAGCTTCTTGCCGGCTTGTTTTTGTTCTGCGTGAAGTGTGGCAATTCTTGAAGTAGGCCACTTGTTCATCAATGACTTGTAGTTTGATACCGTAGGAAGCACTAGGTCTATACTGGAAGGCAAATTTCCATCGATCAAAGTTGGTGCTGAGGTACTCAGGTTGGTGATGGTTGAGGTGAAGTTTTGAGAATTGGTAAGTTGAGTCTGGTGTCGAGGGCGCTTTCTGGCTGATGCTCGATGTCGGTTGGAAGATAAGGTCAAATCTACATCGCCATCTGTTTCTTCTTGGTCTGATTCGGATGGAGATTGTGGCATAAATATGTCACTGTGATCATTGTCGCTTTCAATATCCCCATTGTCTTGACTGGGCCTCTTGGTGTTCACTCAAAGCATATGTTTTCGAAAGGAAGACGTGGTTGTTGAGTTTTGAGTCTGCAGAATAGCCGCGTTGGTCTCGGCCAAAGGTTGTGGCTGTAAAATAGGTGGGTTGGTTTGGTTCAATTGGGATTGAACCTCTGTTGTTTTTTGACCTGTCAAAGACGATTTAGTAGAGCAATTGGCTCTCTTAGTGATGGTTGCGGTTTTGGGAGTCACTCAAGCACGGCCAGATCGATTAGCTCTTGTAGCTCTTGAGTTTCCCTCACGAGCAGGATTGATTTGAGTTCGTCGGGTGCTGGTCATTGTGGTAGGAAAGGATTCAGCAAATGATGGAGTCTGAAGAATGCTGTGAAGTAGTTTACTTATGAGTTCGAAAGAATCAGACTGGTCTGCCCCTCCACCCAAAATTTGAGTATTACATATGTATTTTACATTGGTATATGTGTTGTACATATGTAACAATCAAATTCCGGTGTGAAATCAAATGTACTAAGTAAGACGTTGATACCTTCATTTGGTATCTTGACCATCTTGAGGAAGTCCCCAAGCAAATGTTTGTGGTTAGAACTTGACAATTAATTCATCTTATCATTTGTGTAAATAAGATGATGATGGCCACTATATGGCCAGGAAAGAGGTGGTCCATGTACACTTGGAGTAAGCTCATCACAATTTTGAATGCAATTTCAAGTTATGTTGCTTCAATAAAAAATCTACAGTTTAACACAAATGCCAGTGATTGAACTTGGAAGATATTTGCAGGAATTTTTGCTTACATGTTGAGTCCATTGGGTAGACAAATCACATTCCCCTGGACCCCTAATGGCACGATGAGTGGTTGAATAGTACTATTTGATAATGTGTTGGAAACACATGCTCAAATCAAAACTTTTTCAGTTTGGAAGTTAACACAAAAGTTGAACTGGTCAGACATTTTTGGAGTATGTGGATTTTATATTTATCACAGATTTCAGTCAAATCAACGGTGTTACAGACCCTTTATGGTTTGATGAGAGGTCACATAGGACTATTTGATAATGTTTTGGAAACAAATGCTACAATTAAAACTTTTTCAGCTGTGTAGTTAACCCAAAAGTTAAGCTTGGGAAATGTCGTTGGAGTATGTGGGGTTTATATTTATGACCACTTTCACTCAAATCATCAGTGTATCAACCACTTATGGCCTGTTCAGCGGACCGGCAGAACCCAAATTGACATATTTGTGGAAACACATGCCACAAGTAAAACTTTTTCAGTTTTGCTTCAAACCCAAAAGTTGAACTTGTCCTTATTAGTGAAATTTTGGGCTGTTTTGGGGAAGACGCTCTATAAGGAAAACTTTTTTGTTTGATGAGAGAAACTGAAAAAAATGACTTCTTTATTTCAGTTCAAACTATGAAAATAATGAAAAATATCAACTTTTTTTTTTTGGGTCACCTCACCAAATTTTCACCATATTATACCTCATTGAGAGTAAAATAACAATGATAATGATGCACTCTTCAATACTCAGAACTTCCAAAAGTTGGTGTTTTTTACAAGTTCAACAGGCTATCTATTTTCACACAATTTGGGGGTATTTATTTGTCAATTTCAATGGTTAGATGGTTTTCACAGATATGAGCTCATGATATAACTCAGCAGTTTTTTTAGTATTACTGGTATAAGATGTCAGCCATTTATATACTTTCATGGTGAATAAAGTATATATAACACATACATGTGATTCATGAAACCATTTGACCATTGCGAATACTTTTCAACATTAAGAACAGTCAAAGGGTCACTTGCCATGGTCAAACCAAGTGGCTTTCTGCATGCCTGAACACAATATCTAATTCTCTCCAGATTGGTATATCTGATATTTATTTCTTGCATCAAACATCTATATTTCCAAATTCATCAGAGTATAAACAGAAAGGGTGCTAACCAAAGTGCACTAATCCTTAACATCTTCCAACAATTATGCATATGACTGTCCTTTTAATGCAAGGGCCCTTTTGTTTGAGCTATGTATCCAGAGGATAGACAAGCCTATTGTCAAATGAATAATAAAATTCTTAGCCTATTCCCAAATAATTAATTACCTTGAGAATCAATTCCTTGGTCTTTAGAAGATGCTGGCATGAATGAAGACGACTAATGAACTGCTCATCAGGACATAGGAACACTCCCCTTTTCTATCTTTGTATCACCCATCATCCAATTTGCCCGTGAACCCTCAGTGTTGTGATCATTTGATCTACGTTTGATTTTACTCGTAACATTGTCAATTGTCTATTTGATTGCGGTTGTTTTTCATATTATAATCTTTCATCTTCGCAATCATTAACTATCCTTTTCCATCTTAATTGATCATTGGAAATGGGACAGAAGGGTTGTGTTATAAAATGTCCTCTAGGTTGTAAGGCAAAGAAATCAAGGACTAACGTGGATCCTGTTGGCTCGTCTTCTCAGGCTCTTGGCGAGTTCTCATTGGTAGAATCTCAATTGGTCCTTGCCAATGCTGAAGAATTGAATAAGGCTCTGATGGAATATAGTAATGTCATCCTTGAACCTTCCGACGCAATTGGAGTGACTCGTGGCAACACTTCACCTCATGATACAGATCTCGGTCATGATGATTTTGGTGACCATCACAATGACCAGCTTCACAACTCCGATGAATCTCAATCGCATTCTTCGTCTCCAACAAACACCAATGAACCTGGAACACCTCGAGTCAATATGTCTTTTGGGGAGTATATCAGAGGAGCTTATTACAAATCTAAACAGCTACTCAAACACATTTGGTGGAAGAAAGTACTGGGGCCAATGTTTGTTGCTTTCATCTCCCAGTCCGTTAAGACCACTCAATGGGGGAATCTTCAAAAGTGGGATGAAGACTTCAATACCCGTTGTGCTTGTGGTCTTAGAGACCTCACTACTCGATTGGTAGACTTGGGGGATCTTCTTTGTGAGTTAAATTACTACTATCTCAGATCGAGCCCATACCAGAGCTAAACAAGAGGTTCTCATTCTGTAGCTCATCAAAAGAAAGAGATAACATTCTGCAAATGCACCTGTGATCAAGTGAGGTTGATAAGAATGGGCTACATAGGAGGATCTCCGATCCACCCCTGAACAGCCTTCTCTATTTGGCTAGTCCGATACCATCACATGCTGTGGAAGCAGTGTACTGTCCAAATGCAGGGTTTCGCGCTGGCACTAGATGAGTTTCTTGATCCATCTAACCCTCTAATTCTTGTCCCCGGGACCACTCAAGTAAGTCTTTTGTAACCTTTCTTTTTTAACCTTTGTTTGTTTGATATACATACAGATGTTGATAGTATATTAGCCACGTCTGTGGCGGAAAACACTTTCTGCTGCTGTTAATGTATTTTGAGACATGCTATTGATGGAGGAGGAGGTATGTGAGCTTGCACTAGACCTTTCAGAGCTTGACAAGCTGGCCTTCAACTTCCCCAGATGCTTTGGCCCTCTCCTTGAAAACAGCAAAAAGGATGAGCCGGACTATATAGTGTGCTTCGATGGTAACTTTCAGCATCGAAGACATACAGCTGGCAGCCGCGAGTATGAGGAATGGGAAATATCCTATCCATCTCTATTCATGAATCCAATGCAAGTTAATGCCTGGGCACCAGGCGGGTTGCGCAAGAATAAGGATGATGGTGCACCTGTGAGTTCACTCCCCATCTTTTCCAGTCTTCAGACACAATTTTGTATTGGTCTTGACTGAACCTGATATGTATATAATGTGACTTCCATCATGACAGGACCCATGCACTGCACAGCACACAGCGGCTGCAGACCACCGAGGAGCTGCAACATGGAAAGGTTGTGACGAGACAGGCCTGATCGGTATGGCTTGTCGCCACGATCATATGCTGCAAATGGTCAATGTTGTTCAAAGCGGTGAAAAGTAAGTAGAGATATTTTTTGATTCTTTACCAAGACTGATTTCATTGTGGTAACAGGCAGTACTATGTCCTTGCCTTACTGGATGAGATCTTGGCCATCACAAACGCATCTGATTCCGAAGTCGACCGTCCAAAACGTCTTGGTATACTGTATGACATTGGTTGTACTTTGGAGAAGAGTATCATCAAGGTAATCTCGCTTGAACTCAACAATTGTATTTTTGCTAACAAATGATCTCATGAATCAGAGTCAGCTGTTCAAATCAGAGTGTGAGAAAAATCAGCTCAAATTTGGCACGAGTGTATTCCACTCATACGTGCACAGGTGGTCTTGTCAATTAAAGTACAACCCTTGCCTCAACAAAGGCTGGGGTCGCTCTGATGGCAAAGGACTCGAGCGTGACTGGTCCTCCTTGTCACCGCTGGTGATGCCAAATCGATACTCAACAAGGCAACATCGACTCAACACCTTGCATCTCCAAAGCAAGCATCGAAATAGGATCTTGCGTGCAAATTCAGGTCAGTTATTTACCAATTATCTTACCTTTGATAGACAAGTTGATACTGTTCATTCCTATTATGTATTTGAAATTAGTCGGCTCCCTTCGAAAAAAGATAAAAGACACTCACACATCTTTCAACACAGCCAAGCACTGCCAGCATAGATGCCTCGGGTTGAGAAATCTGAGGCGTCATCGGAGGCGAATCCTCGGGCAGACCTTGTCCAAGGTTTTCGCCTGAGGGATGTTTTTGCCCTGAGAATCACCTCGGATCAAGACCTCGGGAAGCTTCTGTCCGAGGTTTTGCATCCAAGGATACCTCCACCTGTGGCGCCTGTACCAATTGACATACAAGCCGAAGGTAATGTGTCAAATACCATCGGCTAATGTGCCGATCTGTAGCACCAGAACATTGCAGGTGTTCTGGAACAAAACTTTAGCGACTTTTTTGCAAGTCAAAAACACTGCTGAACCACCCAAAATCACTCAGGAGCACGTTTTGTGGTGCATTGGGTCATACTCCATTGCTAAACCAAATGTTACAAGTGACTTGGTCCAAGAGCCCACCTCAGAGCGCTCTGAGACACGCCAGAGCGCTCTGAGACACACCAGAGCGCTCTGAGACACACCAGAGCGTTCTGAGACTTCTCAGAGCGCTCTGAAACTTCTCAGAGTGCTCTGGGTTTCCTTTGTAAATATATAAGTCCAATCTAGACCATTCTATCAGCGCAAAGGAATACCTCATTCATAAACCACAACACTAAACAAAGGCAACAAAAACTAAAAAGACATCTGATTCGCAGTTGAGCGTCCAAAGATCGACTCAAAGATCAAACCAATCTCTGAGACCAGCTGACTCACAGCGCTGGAACAGTGATACAATGGGATACCTACCTGCTTATCAACTCATACAAAACTATCTGTTTTGATTTCTAATCAATCAATGAACTCTCAATCATGTCATTACAGTCACCAGTGATGATGATGATTTATAGAAGCAGCGACAAAAGTATCAATTGGGACACAACAATCATTGATAGGAAACAATATAGAGAAACTCTCACACAACTTTGAATAATGAAAAATTTCAGTTGTGACAAGACGATCATTGGAAGTATACCAAAGAATAAAAAAGATAAAAAAACTGTCACAAAGATTGAAACTATGACAAACCTACCATTCAAAATATGATAGAACTCCCACAAAACAAAATTTGAGATATAAAAGAAGCCGATAATTTGAAACATAAAGAAACTGTCATAAAACTTAAAACAATCACCAAAGTATCACTTGAACATAACAATCATGTGTAAGCATAGAGGTTCAAGCCGAGCTCTTTGAAAAGACGTTGAAAGCTGTTGTACAATTTCTGGAGTAGCTAGATCGGATGTCAACACTGGAATGGATGTATATGCATATATATCAATGAAGAATAAATAAAACATCATAACCAACCAAGAATTTCAAACAAGATCCCATGTAGCAAAAACTCACAACATAAACTCAAATACGACGCTTATCGATTGGACCTATGAGATATCTTGTTTTGTCTTGCGTGAGCCAAATTCAAAAGTCGGTGTCGGTAGGTACTTATATCAACTGTAGCACCTAGGTCTTCGTCATCTGATTGAGTCAAAGGGCGCTTTTTCGGTGGTCTACCACGATTGTGTTGAAGATGATCATGATCGTCTTTGTCTGTGTCATCTTGTTCATGTCTAGCCAGATTAGGGTCGATTTGTTGAATATGGTCATTTCGACGTCCTTGAAGTTGATCATCTGAATCCTCATCATCTTCATCGGGAAAGGTTTTAGGCTGAACGTCTTTGAGCTGATTGTGATTGTTAGTTTCCTTATCACGGGTACTTTCTATTGTAAAATTACCATCTTCAATGTCCTTAAGCCAAATCTTGATTACCGCATCAGTGATTCTTCGATGTCCAGTCAAGAGATCGGATTCTTTGAGCTTAGACCCCGGCTTCTGTACAATCTTGATTGGCCAACCCCTCTCTGCGATGACACCAATAGGATCTGGCTTTTTGGGGAATTTCGATCCGGGAACATGGGCATTGGCTATAGTAAAAGGACAAGAGTACAGATGGAGATGAGCTGCGGAGATCCGATAGACTTGAGGAAAACTGCATTTACCTGTAAGTTTAATGAGCAGTGCTCCTAAGCGACTTTTCCGCTCATCGCTTGGTTGAGCAACCTTTCCCTCGATCTCTTTCGCTGTATCTTGTCCGTGAACATAGGTTGAGAACTTGACAGGGACCTTGGCTTTCTCAAGCGCCCATTTGGCAAATAAAACATTGTTTGACAATGTTTGAGACCATCCATCTACCCCACCACAGCTCGCTGTTGTCATGTAGTATGCTATATGATTTTGTTGACAAACCACTGAGAACTGATGTGACAATGGCGGGTAAGTAGTGATTCCAGGTACTTTGACATCAAAATAATGAGCACCTACATCTTGATGTGCTTTACGCACAGCCAGAAGTGACCGTTTTTGAAGAGACGCTACAGATGCTGTGGACTCGGGCTTGCCATGCGAGAGATGGAGTTTGTCGATATCAACTAAGCTGTCGAAAAGGGGTTTATACTTCAATTTGTCGGATTCCGAAAGCTTATGAACTTTTGGTGCGGGTATAACGGTATCAGATTGGGTGGTAATTACACCTTCATTGTCTTCATCTTCGTTATCAACTGAAGTAACATTGTCAATATTGCTGGTCGAGTAGTCAGGTAGATTAGCTAATGCAAAGAAGAGGGGGTCCTTAAAAATCTCTCGTTGGTCCTCGCTCAGTAGTTTCCATTGGTCGGACTTTTCTTTGTTACGAGCACCCCACCCTCCCTTGTCTTCACGTTCAGGAACTGCGAGTTCGAATGGAAAGGATCATTCGCAAAGGCGGTAAGTACGGTGTGGATTGATGAGGATTGCACAAATGATATCACATATGTGCTTCACCCAAATTATCCACACAGAACAAAAGGTACCGTACATACGGGTTGGCCTTGACCTTCTTAGACCCCAGACCCCTAAAATATCATATAGAGTGACAATCTGGTTAAAATCATTAATCACCGTTTGGGTTATAAGAAAATCTCACACTAAATTCCAAATAACCACTTCGGGAACTCCAGCCATGAGGGCAATCATCAGGATCCTCTTCTCGAAGTGCATCCTGACAATTTTGACCAGATCCTTAATATCTTTATGGGCCTTACTGCGACGTGAGTCTTGCTTTTTGATGTCTTCTCGGAGGTCAATCAATGTGTAATTCGGAAGCTCATCTTTGAACGTTTCGATCTCAAGTCCGGGAAAACACGAGCGAAAGGTCTTGGTCTTGGGAAGGTCAGAAGTGGCTCCGCTGGTTTCCGTCAAGGGTTGTGTTGGCTGGGTAGTGGTTGAATTGACTTGAGACCTACGGGCTTGCTGGTTCTTTCTTGCAGAGAGAGCATTTGAATTGGTCGAAGTTGGTTCATGTGCTTCTTCTTCTTCATCTTCGATGTTGTGATCATCTTGATAATCACTGTCGTTGTTGTCTTCTTCTGCATTTGTTGCCCTTGAGTCATTTTGAGAAACACGAGTCGAGGGAGTTTTGGAAGATTTTTTAGGCTTAGAGGTAGTCTTGGTGGTGTTCTTTCTTCGAGCATTCTGAGATGAGCGCGTAGACTTGGCAGAGGTCTTCTTTGAGCGTGTGGAGGGCATGATGCTGGCAAAAGGGTAATTGTCGGCTGAAATTCTGAATCAATGGGTAGGAGATGGTTATGTATATGATGTGGTGACTGGTCTGATTGAAACAAAATGATTCATCACACGCTTTTCACACTTGTGAAAAGCTAGTTGTCATCAAATTTCAGGTGACACATGAAATTTGACCACCACGTGTCAGTGACATGTCCCATGTCCATTATGAATATTTCACGACAAGTCCCAAATCACATTAAATATAGAGTTCCACTCTGACATCCAAACCAATTGCTACTTTTCTGGAATTCAACACAATATAGTTGTGTTGAAGGATTTGTTAAACTGTGCCAGCCTGATGTTAGCAAAGGAATTATAAGCGCGTAGACCACCTCAGGTTGGGATGCTAAATCACTTTATGAGGTGTTACACAAAATCAATTATTGGGTGGGTTATTCATGACGCTCCATTGCATTTTAGGTGAATCATAACACAAATATCATCTGCCCTGCATAATTTTGATTTATTTCATTGATCAAAAAGGTATTCAATATTGAATTTCAAACCAAAAATCAACATGAGACACTTTTAAGTGGGCTCCATGATAGGATTTTGGGGATTTGCAGTTACACAGTGAGCAAATAAAACTATTGGGTTTTGCAAGTAAACCTAGGAATTGGACTTGGATCATCTTGAGTGACTATAGTTCATTCTGAATTACCCTTGATGGTAGTTCCCCATTCAAACTGACAGTCACTCATGGCCATTTAAGTGGGTACTGAGCCTGCTCAATGTGTGCAGGTCGTATCACTGATATTTGGAAATCAAGTGCTCCAATGATACTTTTGAAGTGAAGTTTAAATTTCCAAGAAATTTGAATCTGGTTTTCTGATTGGACATATTATCTCCATTAATGTTAATGTGCAACTTAATTTATATAATCAATAACCTCAACTCACTTTCATCGTGATTTGAAAAACCAATATTGATGTGTGCAGGTCAACTTCGGCAACCAAGGGCTCCAATAAATATTTTACTTTAATACCAAAGTTGAACTTGTTTAATTGCTTTACAGAGTATCCCTACAAATGTGCAACTTACTTTATACATTTCATAAGGTCTACTAAGGTTCATTGTGTTTTGAAATCCCAATATCAATGTGTGCAGCTTTTTGAAAATCAAGTCCTCAAATAAAACTTTTGTAATTTTCAAATTAGAAAAAAAAATAACTTGTTCCATGGTTGGATATTGTATCACTAAGAATGTGCTGCTTAATTTATATGATACATAAGCTTACTTCAGGCTCATTATCATTTTGTCCACAAATCTCATCTTTTTTGAAGACACTGGCGTCAAATAAAATTTTTTCATTTTTCAAGATAAATCAAAATTTGAAGCGGTTTCATGTTAGTATAACATTGCTTTAACTAAAAATCAACTTTCTTTCTATTTCAAATTTTGAGTGGTGTTTAGTGATTTTTGGCTGCCATTCCCGGGTAATAGTTTGTATTTGTGAGGTTAGCAGGGTTTACTTTACACCTCAAAAACTCATATCATTTTTATATAACACTTGCATTTGTAGATGTATACTATTGACATGACTATTGAAGCATGAGGGAACTTCAACTTTTCATTTAACTTGACATTTTTTTTTATTTGAGGATCAAGTCTCAAAAATCATCATCTGCGCACCTCACAAGGTAATGCTCCAATCAGAATAAACCTGCAATTAATTTGTATCTTCTATGTTTCTATGGTCAATGTATTATCTTTGAATTCAATACCATACTGTGATTTGGCAAAAGAATCAAATTCACCATGATATGGAAGTTTGCAATCATTAGCAAAACCCAAAAGCTATCGCTCGGATATCAACTATGGAACTCCTCGCAGTCTCGATTCAACCAAAGAGTATTGAATTGTTGATTCCAATCCATTAAATATTTACTTATAGATAGACTTACAATCATACAGCAAGAACACTTGATGATAACCTTGAAGCGTGAGTTTGATCATTCAAGTTGGATGTTTTTCTGGGCAATTGACAGAGGGATCACCCCTGGCCACCTGTCTCAAAAGTCAGGACACAATAAAGGATAAGACCATATAAGCCCGGGCGTAGTCTAATCTGGAAGTGCCAATCTAGACAAACCCGCGCTAACTAACAACTCTTCATAACAAAAGTTGAAGCAAGGACTGAGACCTCGGTTGGTTTTTGTATGACGTTTAAGCCTTTGAAAACTCACCTTCTGTAGCCACTTTTTGTCTTTTTTATACTCCCAAAAGATCATTCCATTATTCCTTTTTAAATTATCATCTTCATGGTATTACCGGGCGAAGCGGTCAATCCGAAGCGCAAGCGAGAAACACAACCCAATCGGCCATCAAAATCCAGTGTTGGTCGGCACCTTTCTGACCTCCTAGCACAAGAGGAAGCCGCAGCCAGATCTTTGGAGGCGGCACAACGACCTGCACTACAAAGCCGGGCTCCTTCGGTTGAAGCAAGCCCAGAACCTGTAGACGCAGAACTGTATAACACTTTTATGCCGCTTGAAAGAAACGATGGGTCACGAGAGAATGAAAGCGGACCGATCAATCGTGCAGATTATTACCGTAGTCTAACCTATCAGGAACGAATTATGCGGGAGGAAGCCAACTGGAAAGCTGTCATTCCAGCGATGTTTATTTCATTCATGCCGTGTAGTAGAACTACTTTCGAATGGACAGATCCAGTTTTATGGAACCATGACATGAATGAACCATGTAACTGCGCTCACTGGCAACGGAAGATTCTCACAATTGATACAGTCGATTTTTCAGGCGAGTTTACAAATCCACTATCAATTTGATTGGTTGCAACTGACATAGTGTTCCTTCAAACAGGTCAAACAAAGATTCAGCTCGAAACCTGCACCTGTACGTCAGATCTGGTGCGCTTGTTGCGTAGAGGCTACATCGGTGGAACTCCAGCTAGACCAACAATGGCATTCTCAATTTGATTGCTACACTTTCATCACATTGCTTGGAAGTACTGTACCATTCGATTGGAACCCTTTGTAGAGGCTGTGGAAGAGTATCTAGACCCTCGAAGCCCTCTTGTATTAGTTTCGGGAAGTGACCAAGTACGTATATTGACTTACTTGTATGTAGAAACTTGCTCATTTACCAATGAATTACAGACGCGAGATTGGCGAAAAGGGTTTTCCTCTGCTGTTGATGTTTATCGAGAAATGTTACGGCTACGGGAGGAATTGGCAAACAAAGCTCTGAAGTTATCACCCGAAGATATATTGGCTTCAACATGTCCTGCCTGCTTTGGACCAGAAGTCCCAGGCAAGCGACAATCAGAGCCTAATGTGATTGTATGCCTTGATGCCAACTTCCAGCAGGGCCGCCATACATCAGCTAGTGCCGCATGGCGCGGTGAATCCAATATTATGCCATCTTTGTTTCTTTCACCAGGCGAAGTGAAGATTTGGGAGATCAAGATGAAGTCCCAGCGCCAACTGCAAAAATAATTAATTGTGAGTGAATAAGCATCAATATCAAACAAAATAAATATGTACGAGTTTGATTGATGTCCCAGACTAACCCATTTACAAATCATCTCTTTACTTATGTACATACGTAGCATCCTTGCAGCCAGCAGCACACTGCTGCAGATGACATTCGAGGTCGGAACACTTGGAAGAACTGTTACGAAACAGGCTTGATGGGAATGGGATGTTGACACTATCATATACTGAAATACATCAACATCATTCAAAGCGGTGAGCGGTGAGTTCAAAGTCGTCAATACAACTTTCTGTACATAGTTCAATCATGATAATGCACTTATTTTTTTGTTCTTGCTGGGCCCATTTGACCAAAGGGGTCATTTTCCGGTGGCTATGCTGGACTGGCTCATGAAGCAAAGCAAGCGGAACTATAAATATGCTGTGCTTTATGACATCGGATGCAATATGGAAAAGGGAATTCTTAATGTGAGACCAACCTTTTGTTTTTGTTGGTACCGCACAACTTTTATGACAGTGTACTAATCCCCAGATCCCAGCGTAATCTTTTTGAAAACGAGCGTCAACGCAGTTTACTGATGTTTGGTACAAGTGTTTTTCATTCATTTGTACACCAGTGGACTTGCCAATTACAGTATAACCCAAGGTTGAATATGGACTGGGGACTTTCTGATGGTGAGGGCATGGAAAGGATATGGTCCAGGCTCTCCTCATTGATCAGCGGTCTGAGGTATTCAACCTCAGCCCATCGACTATGTGCGTTACATCTACGTGGCCAGCATCATAATGAGGCTGGCCGAGCCAACCTAAGTGAGTTTTTATGCAACATGATTGACATGATTGAGAAAGATGAATTGCAATTGACAACTGCCTTCACCTGTTTTCAATTACAAGTTCAATGGCTGCTGAAACGCGAGGCTTTGGCTCGCAAACAACTCATAGATAGTAGAACAAAGCTACAGATTCTTGCTTGTGATGCTCTTTACACCGAGAATTACCTGATCGAGCAATGGGAACGTCAACGGCACTGTCAGCTGACCACACTGGTGGATGAAAATACAGACTCACTGAGCAAGAAGCTTGCCAAACTTGTTGGTTTAGAGCAGAGTCTACATCAATCTGAGTTGAGTATGAGTAAGTCAAATATATCTTGAATCCTGAGCTTATGGAGGTTGTTCCGAAATACCTTGATCATAGAGAGGACTATAAAAACTTGCAAGCCATGCACCAAAGAGATCGAAGCGAGGCAGAACAGCTTGAAGTAGCTGCGCTTCCAGCTACGATTGCAGTATTGAAAGCCAAGATCAACGAAGTAGTTGATCAGCTTGGAGGTGACGAGTACCGAGATATTCCAGGCGCATCCAGTGAGATTATCACAGAAGAAATTCCACATTCAATAGTGATACATAATGATTATCTTCTTCTTTGGCATTATAGCACCAAAAGGTCGTGGCTTGATACGCATTCGGGTGGCCAAAACAAAACTTCATGTGGCTAAGATAGACATTTTTACTATGCAGAAGCATAGTGACCAAAGGGCTGGTGAGTTATTTGAGATTTTTATGTATCTAAAGTGTTATTGCACCACACTAACACAACAATACATGTTCAAGGTACTCGATTTCAACAGAAAATGAAGAAAACTTTGAGAGAAAAGCAGGCTGCGTTCAAATCTAAGTACAATACTTTCAACCAATTGGTCACCAATTACAATAATGACTTTCCTGATGGTCCACTCTTTGATTGCCCTTCATTTGATGATGCACGTTCCCTCTCGGTGTATGATTCGTTCTGGGATGTTGGTCAACTTACCCATCCCGGTGAGGCGTGGGCAGTTGACCCAAAGACCCAGGATGGGATTCAGGCATACCTGGCCAAGACACATGCTCTTGATGAACTTTCTCGAGTGGGGCGTGAGTGTAGACAAATGATCAATTGGGCGATTGAGATTGAAGACAAGATATCAATACTACGAACTGTTCTTGCATTAGAAGGTGGGGTTGTCTTACCTGCGTGTCGAGTTGATTATCAATGATTGATTGAGGTCTTTTGGATGTTGGTATTCAGATGAGAATGTTGAAACAATTCCAAACGCGTGGATGATAGGAATCGTAAGGTCAGTAAAGGCCAGAAATTCAGATCGATTGATCGAAAGCAAGACAGTCTTGAACACACTTCTTGCTCACCTGACACTATATCAACGGCGATTATGGATCAACTGGAATGTGGGGATGTTGAAGGTGCTTGACAAAACCGCGACATACGCTCAGCAACCTGCTCTTGATCTCAGACTTCGGACCGAGTGGAATAAGTTAGCAACGAGTTCAAGGGAGGACTGGGCAGGCCTGACACGAGTTCCAATACTTGAAGCTGAGCCCTTGGATGAGGATGAAGCTGCCGAGTTGGAAATGGTGGGGGATGAGGTCCGAGAAGAAGAAGACGAGTTGGATTGGGATGAGGAGGCTGAGGAGGATGCGAGTGATGATGAGAACAATGAGATTGGGGTCGATTAAGATCAGCAGAGCGCTTCAAACAAACATGAGATTAATTAATTGAAGCACTTCCAGTCCATTGATTGGTTTAGTTGTATGATTTGATCTGATGGAAGTTGAGGCCGAGTGAGGTGGTTGTTGGGTTTTGTTGAGTGGATTGCAAAGTTGTAAACATGGAGAGTCAGAGAAGGGAAACTATGCAAGTCATATGTACTTTGTGAAGAGGGTTCCTGAAAAGATTGACTGGTGAAAGATTGGTGAGAATGAACCCACGCTGCCCCTGCCAGAGCGCTCTGAGAAGTCTCAGAACGCTCTGGTGTGTCTCAGAGCGCTCTGGCGTGTCTCAGAGCGCTCTGAGGTGGGCTCTTGGACCAAGTCACTTGTAACATTTGGTTTAGCAATGGAGTATGACCCAATGCACCACAAAACGTGCTCCTGAGTGATTTTGGGTGGTTCAGCAGTGTTTTTGACTTGCAAAAAAGTCGCTAAAGTTTTGTTCCAGAACACCTGCAATGTTCTGGTGCTACAGATCGGCACATTAGCCGATGGTATTTGACACATTACCTTCGGCTTGTATGTCAATTGGTACAGGCGCCACAGGTGGATACCTCGGATTTTGTAATCCGAGGTAAATATGTTGGCGGTGAAGTCGAAATTGGAGACTTTATTGGCATCAAATGCTTGCTATACACACAAGCACTTTGCTGCTCAGTGGGCCCGTCAAAGAACATTACAGCTGTCTGCCACAGAAGACCGGGGTTTCTGAAATCTGGAGGATTGGTTGATTGAACTGCTTGACTTTGAAGAGGAACTACGGGACGCTCAGTGAGTACTTGTTTTTTGGTGCTGATTGCTTATTGTATCAGATTCTCAACAATCCTATATGTTACCTACATACAAACATCCATAGCGCTCAACTGTCCCGTTTAAATGCCACTCAAATGCAAAAACATGAGCCAGGCAGAACAAGAGCAAGTTCTCACTTTACCTACTTCGATTGTAGCCTTGGAAGAGAGAATAGCTGCCGTGGTTGCAGATTTGGGAGACAAGCAGTTTTGCAATTTGAAAGAAGCCACAGGTGGGTATCTCTTATATTTTACATTTCTTTTCTAATAAGAATAATCTGATAAGTCACTTCTGCAGATGATAAGGCTAAAGGACTCATCCGAGTCCGCATGGAAAAACAGAAGTTATACGAAGCCAAAGTGGGGATATTGGAGGCACAAAAGCAATGGGAGAAGTATGGTCAAGCCGGTGCGGCTCATGCTCTCTAAACTTTTCTACTCTAAACATAGCCTTGTCAAATTGAAATGAATATACTTATTTGATGTTGGGCAGGAACTCGTGCACAACAGAGGTTGAAGCAATTCATGAGGAATAAACAGAACCTATTCAAACAAAAGTTTGATTCGTTCAAATTACAAGTGTCAAAATACAATCCGATCCCACCCCTTAGTGAGCTACCTTGTCCAACCTTTGATCAGGCCAAGTCAATGGAGATCAAGGACCCATTTTGGGATATGGGTTCACTCTTGCATCCTACCGAGGCTTGGGCAGCGGACCCAGGAACCAAGGAAGGTATCCAAGCATTTTTAACACACAGAAACTGCTCTGACACTACAAGAAACATAACATTTTCTGGGCAGAAAATTAAATTATCTGTATACAAAAATCTGGAAAGGTCAGAAACAGAGCAAAAAATATGAAATAATATGCATCCTGTTCCTTGGTTTGAGATCTCCAATCTGCATATTTTTACGTATTTTTAGGGTTCATATTGGTGAGTGTACTAACAATAAACCCTCATAATCATCAGATTACCACCTGTAACAGATGCTGGAATTTGGCTGATCAGTGCTGAGAGAAAATTTTGATTACTACAAAACCCCATAACTTTGTCAATTATGGCTCAAAACACTCGATTGTGAGTGCATTGGAAAGCTGGTATTTGCGTGAAGATAGTTCATAAATGAAGCAAATACGTGGCGGGCCTGCAAAGAAAGATATCCCCAATGAAATCGAATTTCACATATCATCGAATAGAATGTCAGTCATTGGGATTACACATTTTATGTCACAACAAAAGTTGTAGTTCAGGAATTCAGCTTTCTAATGCCCCTAAAATCGAGTGTTTTAAGCCAGAATTGACAAAGTTATGGGGCTTTATAGTATTCAAAACTTTCTCTCAGCACTGATCAGCCAAATTTCTTTCGTATGCTCCTAAAATTGTGTAGGGCAGAAAGTGGCAAAAAGCACCTAAAAGCGCTGGTGTGAGTAAAAGGCTTTGTTGGAACTAAGTCTCAAACACAGTACGAAAACACACCTAAATGGTGAGGAAGTTGATGGAAGAAATGAGAAGAAAGTGGACGTCAAAAGAATAGCGAGATAAGTGAGTGAAGAACAAAAAGTAAGGCTACAGTATGCGCTATTTATACAAAAGAACAAGCCTAAAATTCATCACACACAACACGCTACAAGTCCAGTTATTCCTATAACATTTCATTATCCATCTCTACCATTCAGCCATTAGTTGTGTCATTTCCAGCTGCCTAGTTAGTCTGTATCATGTTGTGAACTAGGACGGTCAAAAAAGGGAAATAAAGAAATAAGGGTTTAGCACAACGAAGAGTAGAAAAAGACCAGTCTAGGATAAGTACATAGCCTAGGCTATAATGACTAATTACGAAAATTTCATCATCTGTTACAGGTGGTAATCTGATGATTATGAGGGTTTATTGTTAGTACACTCACCAATATGAACCCTAAAAATACGTAGAAATATGCAGATTGGAGATCTCAAACCAAGGAACAGGATGCATATTTTTTCATATTTTTTGCTCTGTTTCTGACCTTTCCAGATTTTTGTATACAAATAATTTAATTTTCTGCTCTGTTTCTGACCTTTCCAGATTTTTGTATACAAATAATTTAATTTTCTGCCCAAAAAATTTTATGTTTCTTGTAGTGTGAGGAGCTTCGTCGGATCAGCCGCGAAATTCAACAAATGGTGGTATTTGCACTAAAGACGGATGAGAAGTTTGATTGTCTTTGAGGATTGTCTTTGAAAGGTATGTATAACACAAATTTTGATTCATGTATACATTACATAAAAGACTAATCAATAGATGATCAAATTACATGATTTGAATTGTTTCATTTCATCTTGACTCGCATTGTATGGATTTTGTTCATTTGATCCTGATTTCTATTGTACTCGACAGAATGGGACCCGGAATCCAGCGGAAAGGATAGCCCAATTGACTTGGTACAACCAATGGGAAGACGTGCAAAGGATGTCTGGGACAATACTGGAACCGCTCCGCACCACTCTGGATTTTGGCCTGTTTAGGTTGCGGAGCGGAGTCACTGCGCTTGAGCGCACCGCACCGGCTCCGCTTTTTTTCTAAAAAATTTGGGCTCAGGTGGTGTGGAGCGGCAAAACCGCTCCGCTTGCGCTCCACACCACTCTTTTGAGCGCTTGATCAGCGAGAAAACCCATAAGATTGAATTTATTTCAAGGTGGTGAAATAGTAAATATAAAAATATAAAGTATATGCCTATATAAAGTAGCATAGATTAATTCTGACAACAAGTCTTCATTGTAGGCCGCTTGTGGACAGCGGTGTTCACAAGAAATATATAATGATTTTAAATTTTGAATAGTGCGAATGGCTGTGATAAAATCAAGAGTTCTGTCAATTGGAGGTCCAAAGTATTCAAGTTGACACCAAGTGATTTGATTAAATTTGCTGCTTAATGCATTGAAGCTAGAGTTGATACCCAAAAGAATCAGATGTAATCAAAGCAGACTGTGGTTGGTGCTTGGATAAACTGATCTAAACTTGTAAAACAAACACCTAATTTACCATCTTTTTGGTGTTCCCGTACTTCTACTCCATCTTCTTCTAGATTGCAAAGCTTTGTAAGTGAAAGTCGTTTAACAGGACAATAATTAGGTTGAAATCATCTTTTCAATTATTCAATACCAGATTTGCACATTCTGAACTATCTATAGAAATTGTTTCAAAATAGAATGTTATAACAGATCTTGACCAAGCCTTTGAAATTGATCGCAATTGAATTAGTTCTGAAAACGATCCAAGTTTGAGGTAAGGTAAAGCTTTGAGGTGAGCTCTTGGAGCGTTCATTTCACAATCTTGATTTTCCAACAATCAATTGACAAACTCCTGCAAGATTTGTTTGAGGATTCCCAAAGGTAATCCATTTTCATTCGAGTCTTCGACGTCGTTTGTCTCCTTGTACGTTTCAGTGCAAAATGAATGGTTCGAATATTCTTAGGAGATGCTTTCAAGCATTTTGAAAGGCTTCGAGTGGTTGTTGTTTCTTCAAAGTTGATAATTGGTGTTTGAAGGGATGGATCGGTTGGGCTAGATCAAAGGGTTTCTGCTCCGCTCTATAGAGCGTGGAGTGCAAGGCCGGGGCGGGGAGCGGAGCGATGGCTCCGCTCCATGATTTCCCGGTCCCAGGAAGTGGCGCGGGGGCTCTGCTCCAATGTGTGGTGCGCGGAGCGCCAAAAATAGCGCTGCGCTACCGCTCCGCTGCCACACCTTTGAGTGGAGCTGTTCCAGTATTGTCTGGGATGAAAGCCGAACGGTTCTGAGTGGATTACACATGAACATTCGTCAGTCATTTGCTCGAGATTGGATGGGATGGAACACTCACCTGGTTCAATTGCTGCGAGAAACACTTCAGTACAGTAGATCGACTTCAGAATTTGATGACATATTAGCTTTCAGATGGGACGAGCTGATTGTAAAGTGCAAGGCCGAGTGGGAGAACAATGTGAACACATCGAGCCTGAAGCAGAGGCACTGGATGAACAAGATGCTCTTGAGCAGACAATGCTGTTGTGGGGAGAAGAAGAGGGGGAAATAAGAGTGCCTAATGATGAGCTTGAACTGGAATATGAGGATGAGGATGAGGATGAGATGAAAAACTTACTGGATGAGATTTGATTGGTCTTCTTCCATATTGAAGCATTTTGATGAGCGTTTGTTGTGTATATATTTTGATAGTGTTCTCTGAATTGTTTGAATCATAATTGGTATAAGTTTGTTTTGTTTTGTTGATCAGTTGATTTCATTATATGTTGTGTTCCGTGTTCTCTGAGTTGATTGATTTTGGGTTTTGTATAAATAAATTCCTTTTGTTTTGTGTATAAGTTGACTGCATGTGAATTCTGGGCAGACGTACACTCTGCGCAAGTTGAGGCTAGAAAGGAAAACCTGGCGGGACAGACTTGTCTTTGAGGTGGCGCATGCGGGAAGACAAGTCATGCTTGGTGTAGACAGACGACTCTGGCCTTCAGACAGGTCTGTGATGGACTTTGGGGATGCGGGTCTTCAGACAAGTCTGAGTGTGGCCTGGACAGACAAGTCTGAGTCTCAGACAGGGCTGTGATGGACTCTGTCTTGAAAGAGTGTGAAAAATGACTTGAAAAGACAAGTCTTGTAGATCTTTGAATCTTACAGTGGACATAGGGATAGGATCCGCTGGGAATGACACATTTCCCAAGGTATACTATCACAGAGGTCTGGTAGACAGAGGTGGGGATTACATCCAAATGTGACAACTGCTAGTATAATCTGAAATGCAAGTTTGATCTTTTCAAATTACATGTGAAGCCAATACAGAGGTCTTAGGTGTTGGTATTCTGTTGTAACAAAGATGTAAGGTAGGTCCATATGTAACACCTATCTCAAGGTGTACAGAGCTATCTTCCTGTTATGTGAAGTATACCAGAATATTTACAAAGACATGGAGAACAACATATCAGAAGAGACTTGAGAGATTCTACTAGGAATGTGATGTTGATGAAGCACAAAGCTGAGATGCAATGAATGTGAACAGAGTACTAGGAGTGCGGCTGGTTACCAATCCCAGCTATCAAAATACATCAAATGTTCATGATTTTCCATAGTGCCAGAAAAGTTAGCTCCAGTTGACAAGAATAAGAAGCTTGTAGGCTAGATTTTGAAGCTTACCTGGGAACATGGGACCAAGGTTCTGTGGACAAGTAGCCTGTGATATGAGCCCCTCAACATGAGCACCAACATCTATTTTATCAGACAGTTTCTTCTTTACTTCATCTAAAGGGTCTAGAGCCTCTTTGGAGGCTACGGGAAGGCATTTCCTCATTTTGACTCTACTGGTGTCCAGATGGTCGACATCATAATGAGAAATGAACATTTGTGATTGAGTGGTTGGTGTGTCAAGAGGTCCAGTTGGGTTGCATTCAGATTGTGTATCCTTAGGAAAGTGTTTGCTGTTCCTGTCCAATCAAAATCTTTACAATGAGCCCAATGAATCAGTACGTATACCGATGTAATGAACTATGCTCACCGACTTGGAAGAGGATTGAATATGAAAACTTCCAACATTGTCAAGATCACATCATTGTTCATTCTAAATACTCGCAATGTATTCTTGCAAGAGTCTGTGAAAGTACCCTTCAAGTCTTCAATGCCAAATGGAGTAATTATGTCTTTAGTAAGCCTGAAAGGCACCTTCTCAGGTACAGGCAACCAGGAACTCTGATATATTGGAATTTGAAAGATGTAGGAAAACAATGGTATCAACTACAACTAAAGATACCCAGAGACCTGTGAAACTCTGCTTACATCATCAAGAGCTATCCCAAAATCAATATGAAATACCTCTCCTGTGAGCTTATCCAGAAGTATATTGGATTGGTGCCGGGCCCCTAAACCAACTATGTACCCTGCAATGAAAGAGGTAGCCACTGATCTGATGTAGCTCGTTTGACGGTTGTGGTAAAATTCTACAGAGTGATCACCCATACTGGCCTGCCTGGAAGATGAATAAATGAAGAGAGTCAGTTCAATAGATGAGCAACAGGTAGTTCTAGATTGCTCACTTCAAAGAAATTGTATGTTCAACAAAATCCAGCACACCTGTATCACTAGATATTGGATGCATTGATAGGTTCCAAATTGTAAGTTGCGGTCTAAGCTTGGGATGTCATTGAGTAGCAATTTAGTCATTTCACCATAAACCTGCTGAAAGGCTGAATCTTGGCGTATATCATCTCTAGATTGAACCTTTTGAGCACAAGACAAAAGCACTAATCAGCCAAAATCAACTTTATAACCAATAATAACAAGAAACCCACCAGCTGACAATATTTGTGGCTGTCTGTACCTTCACAAGTGAGAATGATGGGTTGACTTTTTTCAGAGTCTGAAGCCTTCCAATTAGATACTTCTTCTATGGTTCCGCACTGTATGGTCCTAAGCTACACGCACCTGCCCGTCGTGGTGGCGCTCTTTGGAGCCTATA
>NW_006768823.1:520708-521482 GCF_000204055.1 Melampsora larici-populina 98AG31
AGAGATTGCCATGTATCCTTGGTACGCATTGATCATGTCTCAAAAAATTATTCTCTTTATCCCCTGACTACCCATTATTATGATATGCCGAGCTGCTGCCCTGCTGCCCATTCAAAGACTTTGGTCAGATGGATTCCCTGCTTGTTTGTCAAGTTCTATTCCTGGTTCAAATTTTGCATGATATAAGAGGGTCATAACTGAATGGAAATGATGGTCCTCTGATAATCTGGTCAAGATCTCCATCAAACCCATTTTGAATCCAGCTTCTGGGAAGTGTAGTAATTCACAAAGCTGAGGAATGACTGGTATAAACTTGTGACTAGGAACTTGCTTCATTTCTTTGGTTAACATAGGGAAGCAAGCTTCTTCAAAACTTGATACAATCGACCAGTAGGATACCACCTTGAAGATCAAACCAGGTGTGTCTTGGAAGTATGTCAGAGCATCTATGTAGAATAGTGCAATTGATTTCAATTTGTCTGGTGATTTCTCTTCCTGTCGTTCTGAAACTTGAGCTAGCCATAAAGAGAGCTTTCCATATGTAGCACCTTCTTTGTCTTTGCAAACTATGGCTCTGCCTTCCTCCAGGAATTGTAGAGCCTCGGGAATTGTGAGATGTTTGATATCCAATTGCCAGATAGCCTGCCTAGGATGCAACTTTTGGTTAGATGTGGCTTTGCATTTGCATTTGATTGGAAGCACTTAATGAACAAGCCAATCTGCCAGCATATATGGAGTTTGATCTTGTTGCACAAGAACCCTTGTGCTGTAATG
>NW_006768823.1:521664-523078 GCF_000204055.1 Melampsora larici-populina 98AG31
CTTCCGCATCTTCGGCCAATACAGAAGAGGTGATTGTCCAGACAGACACTTTCCATCCAACTGATCCACTGAAACATTATCTTGACATTCCTGTGAGGGAAGATTGAAATTCAAAATCAGTGAGAAACACCTTCCAAATGGGTTGATAAGATCAAGAAATGTTGTGGGCTTACACAAGCCAGTTCACTCATACAAAAAAAAAGCCATTTCAGGCCCTCAGTATCCACCTTGGCAAGTAACAGGTCCAGTTTTCTGATGATTTTGTTGCAGGATTCACGTGGCTGTTGCCTCCAATGACTGTAAATTGTCAATAGCATCATCTGAATGCCAAAAATAATACCCTTGCTGCTGGCCCCATCCAAAGAGTCCATAAAAGTATTGAATTGTTGAAAACCACTAGAAACCAACAAAGAAGCTGAAAGTTTGAGAATTCAAATATTTGTCGACTTTTCATTATCAGGACCAAGGACATAGCTATCACCCAATGGTATTCGACATACCCCTGCCAAGATGAAGTTGGATCTTGAGGAGCATCTTGGAGGGACCTCAAAATGGACAAGTCCGAGATTCCCTAAGGGGAGACTCATACACTCGACTCATCCTTTAAATCCACACACCACCCTGTGAATCAAAACCCACCACTGTAGCAGGAAACATACTACACCACCAAACATCCCACCCACCCTCATCCTTTAAATCCACACACCACCCTGTGAATCAAAACCCACCACTGTAGCAGGAAACATACTACACCACCAAACATCCCACCCACCCTCATCCTTTAAATCCACACACCACCCTGTGAATCAAAACCCACCACTGTAGCAGGAAACATACCACACCACAAAACAACCTACCCTCCCTCATCCTGTACACACGAACACATCATCCCACACCATCCGAGACCCACACGCCGGGACCTCTTTTCACCACCCTAATCCACAAACCACCGCTGTAGCAGACAACGTACCACCACATGAAAAAACCTACCCAAACCCATCTCTCACATCTCATACACACCAACATACCATCCAAAACAAAAGCCTACCCACCCATCCTCAAGTGTCCCTCATCCTCTACTCGTCACACCCAAGGTACAATATTGATATCGTTACCATATGTACCGCAATGAACCATGATAATTGACAAGAACAACATTGACTGTTGCTTCGATGGTTTATTTTATATCGATCATTGTTTTGATCGTTTGAAGGAAACTAAGGCTAAGCTCAGAACTTTCACCGATGTTCAAGTCGATAATTGAGACAGTTGGTGTTTCAGTCATTATACCTCTGGAAAAGGATCCAGCCTGACTCAACATCAATTCAATTCCAATCGTGAAACTGAATCATCCACATCAACCTTTTTCAAGATGAGTAACTCAACTAAATCTTTGTATTGATCTGAATACAGT
>NW_006768823.1:523178-538275 GCF_000204055.1 Melampsora larici-populina 98AG31
TACGCAAAGTGCTGTGAGGGACCTTGCGACATGCGGTTCTGCGGTCACCAGCAATTTCGCCTCCTAGCCGGACAAGCTGTCTGCCGATGGGTTCCAACTCAACAATGTGTGCGTTGAAATCTTTCGGGTATGTCAGGATATGCGAGCGTACGCGGCATATGGTGTCGTGGGCACCTTTTCCATTTAATTTGTGCGCTTCCGCGCGGTAATGGACATTTTACGCTTCACGGTGCGTGGATCCAGCGTGGAATTGCGCTCACACCGTTTTCACTGTTCGTCACCATTTTCCAGGCTCCAATTCAACAAACAAGGGAGGACGCTTTCCTTGTAGCGATGCTTGGACCAGCTCCACTTCGTGGGCCGGGCTGCATGGTGATCCGTTGTGATCACATATCGCTGACCGGCGAGAAGACGTTCGTGACCCTTTGCAGCAGATCACGGCAGACGGGCTTGTATTATCGCCCAGGAATCGAGCGTGATGATGCGGAGGATTTCCCTTCGGCAAAACGAAGAATGTTAACTTAAAATTATGTGGATCCTGCCTCGCGGATCCAACACCGGCAAGTCTCTTTTCAGACTTCGCACCAACACACTGTGCCCCGATTGGCGCATCTTTCCGCCACTGCCAAGCCTGACTCGAGGGACCTTCGGTCCCCGGGTAATACGGTTTCGACACCCGGTGAATCCAGACTCAATTCGTGGGATTTGCACAAAGTGAAACAGAAGTCGAATTTGGAATTTCAAAAACCGAAGTCGAAAATCAAATGCTCATCTCTGTGTGGGAGTACAGAGATTCCCAATAGTTCTGGCAGATCACGCTGGTAGAATAATTTCAGGCCCCGTAACATAACTTCACCCATACCACCAACCTGATGTTCTTGACAGGCCAACCACAAGTCGGTCGCACACAACCATAACACAATACAGGCATATGTATACGCACGCCACGCGTGCTAGGTAGGTAACTCAACTCCCACTTGCACCGCAAGTAACCTATATCTCACTACCCTTACCCTATTGGTCAGTACACAAACTAAGTCACTATCCCACCATTACACCTTGTTCTTCAAATCACCTTCTAAACCCCACCGTCGAGAGCCGTCATTACAGACACAATCCCAGTCACCCAAACCCATGGCGCCTGCACATTCCAGTACACCAGAGGACAATGAATCTCCATCCACGGCCCCTATACCTCGGCGGGGATATAGACTCCGAAAGCCACGAAATCTGCCAGGTCCGCCTTGTCTCCCCTTCTCATTCATACTGCAGAGTTTAAGCTGACTTGAGATTTGTATTATTTCAATTGGGTTTTGATCGGAAAGACACACAAGGAAACTCCAACTCTGACGATCCTGCAGCCTCACAAAGTAAGTTACATATAGCTGTGAAGTTTAAATCTAGAAGGTCTTCGAAGCGGAAGCTGACATTCAACCTGTTAGATGAAGATGACTCCTTACTGGCGCCTCAAGACACAGATTCCGATGAATCACACTCCAGTAGTGATGATAGTGAAGAAGGTAACCGCCGTAAATCCTTCACTCTGATTTCCCTTTCTTCCACTACGAGATAAGATTTGAGCTCGGGAGTTTTACCGGTGCTTTTGTTCAGATTCCGACCTAGACCCACCCCCTGTGGTGATGAAAAAGCGAAAGAGACCGACCAAAGTCAAAAAAATCGAGGTCATCCCACCTCATCATACAGACCTCCCCAACCCAAACCCACCTGCAATTCCGGTTGACGCACACGGGCTCCGCCTTCCAAAGAGCCCCCCAGTCAAACCCGCTCTGGAGAATTATAAAGATCTAGCAGAGACGTGGAGCGAACCCGAGCTGCAGCATTACCTAATGTGCACCAAGGCCGAGGGAAATAATCGTATCCCAAACTCAATCCTGAATGAAGCAAGAGCGCTTGAAGCTGAACTGACCACACGCTTGCAAGTCTTAAGTATTGCAGGCGGGGTGTCATACGACACCCTTAAATACGGAGTGTTAAGTTACATTCCCTGTTTTCCTCGCCACTTTTCACTACAATTGTTGATATCTCCAAAACATTCGAAACAACACATACAGTCATCGTTCGGTCCGCGAGAACGAGATCAAGCCATACAACCGATTTCGCAAATTCAGCAAGGCCGCCACAGTTGACAACATAAGTGAGTTCTGTGTCACTAGTCTGTGGAGGTCTTTGCTGCATTGACACTTGTTGCCCCATAAGTGCCCCCAATCGACGATAAGCCTGGTCTGGCCACCTACAATCAAAATGTATGTGTGGCCTGGCAAGCAATCAAGGACTCGTTGGATATCGAGGTTTTTCAAAATCCCCTCTTCCGTCGCATTGCCCTGGTCATCTCTAATGACCCTGCCGACCTTCAACCTCACGAACGCCTGTCTGTCGAAGAGGAAGACTTCCGTCCAACCTTTGAACGACTTATGAATCTTAAAAAAGTTAAAGACGAACTGGCACTCAGTCGAAACCTCAATCAAATTGCAAAGTTTCAAGAAAAAGGCATTCGACAGATGGAAGACATTCACACAATGGTAAGCTTATTTTTTGCTTTACACTTTGGCTGGCCAATATAAATTCTAAATTGATACATATCTTTATGCTCACCAGCTTCAGCTTGCCTACAAGACCTACGGTGTACACTACCACCTCCTCGCGGCATCATGGAACCCATCGACTACAAACCCTTACGCTGGATGGAAGAAGGAGTTCAGCTCTGACCTGATCTACCTCAGCTCATTCTCATTCAGCAATCACATCCTCGAGCGGTTCGACCGTTTTGTCACCGGGCGAAATACCACTTGCGGCTCAAAAACCACACCCGTAGCTCCAAATGACCAACTCCGCAAGGAATTCACGCTGAGCTTGAATCAGCTCGTCAGTGAGTACAAACCCTTAAAATAAACCAACTGTAGCCACCTTGGATAACTGACCAAGAACCAATATGGAGCAGACGACCACCTTAAGCAAGTTAATCCCAAGCTACTCAAGCCACATGTACACATACATCCAAAAAAACAGCACTGTGATATCCAATTGAAAACCATACAATTTCCAACCGGCATTCAACTCAAAGTTCATCAGACTGCTGATTCCCAAGTCACCCCGGAGATGCTTGCAAAGGGCCCTGCCGCGATCATGAACAATAAAAGTATGATGCAGATTTGGTATCAGGATATCTTAGCCCGACGTTATCAAGTGGTAATCTCACCGCCAGCGATGTAACATTTCATCCTTCCTCCTTTCAAACCGTTTTGTCACTTTACAATGTTGTCCCCCAACAGATTGCACAACTCTTTCCTTATCACATAATCGTTGCAATGAAATGATAATTGCAGTACCAATTTTGTCTTTCAATATAACAACAATAGATCTGACGTGTTTTGATCTTGAGATTGAAAAAGACCTTTTGCTCATGAAAAGTCGACAAGGCAAGTGGTCAAGCCTTCACAAGCGTGATCTCATTATCTAAATCCTGTTATAGACCTAACAAGACTAGAATTTAATGTACTTATACCCCTACTCGTCCTTATAATAGCTCTCGGACTATATCCTAATATAGTACTAGACTATCTTCATGTCTTTCAAATTCATAACTACAAAACAAGACATGATGTCTCTCATGTCTTTACAAATTTGTCAACAAGACCACTTGATGGTCTGAGTCGGTGAAGGCAGCTGGGGTCTGTCGATCGTACATACACCATGACCATCACTTGTTGGTCAATCATTTGTTCAATACATGTATATAACACGCTTGATCAGTGTCAAGTACATTTGTCTTATACATACGTGATATATCCGTATGTATGTAAAATACACCTCCTCAAAAACATTCCAACATACACTTTCACATTTGAACTTACAGATGTCTCATTAGGCAGTTCGAGGGGTTTTGATCTCAAGTAAGTAAGTGCATATCACCATCCCTTGTCACATTCTTGACGATGATGCTTTAACTTACGCAGAAAACCTCAGGTAAGTGCCTCACCTCCTCGCATGCTTGATGATTATGTTTGAACTTACGCAAATATATGTACTTGTTTGAATATTTTAGATTCTAAGCGGTCAGCGGACACAGCAAACTTCACAATCAAGATTGCCACCCCTGTAGATCACACGCCCCAATAAGGCATCATGACTGTCGATCAAAATGAACAGTCAAGACCCAGCTACTAGAAATATCCACCAGGGATATTTTAAGTCGTGTCCAAAGCTAGCAAGCCCGCTTCGCCTGTTTACCGAACGGATCATCAAAGAACCAGCTACAAGAAAGAAGGTTTTATCATAAATGTTTCTATCTTGTATCCGCTCATTTCATCTTCTAAATTGATGACCGAACTCACCCAATCATATCATTCATTTGTCTAGGTATTATATACTAGGACATCGATTCACATTTCCTCCTCAGAAACCGATTCACTTTTCATCTTTGATGTGGTATCTTGGTACGCTCTGATAGGACTCAGGCGGTCCTCGATTTCAAACCAGGCTTCCCTTTATCGTATTATTGGCTCTTGGCTGCTCTGATAGGACTCAGGCGGTCCTCGATTTCCAACCACGCTTCCCTTTATTGTACTATCGGCTCTTGGCTGCTCTGATAGGACTGAGGCTACCCAATCCACATTCCATTCCGTTCTGTTAGTGATCGATTAGATTCTTGGCTGCTCTGATAGGATTCAGGTGGTTCAACTCAATCCACATCACCATTTTGTTTTTGAATACCTACTCACTCATTTTTCGATCTAATTGTCCAATACACTTTTTCTTGGATCTCACTTCCTTGGTATTACCTCATCAATCTCTGGATTAATCGTTTCTCAATCGCTGGATTAATCGATTCAATTTGTTGATCTAGGTCAAGGCCAGTCAATGCCTCCTGATCGGACGCCGCCCAGCCCTCGCTCTTCTAATGGGCCTTATGACCGACCAACAAGTGAGTTGGTCTTAACTAATCTTTAACCTGGGCAGACACATTAGATCGCTAATCATGTGTGAGTCTTTGTCTAGTAGGTACCAAAGGACAGCTTCCAGAACATCTTGTCCCCAAGAAGCCCGGCCATCAATACAGCAATAACTGCATACTTGGCTCAAAAGTCAATCAACACCTTCGGCAAATGCTTCGAGGTATTGAACCTGAAGTTATTGATTACGACCTCGCAGTGGCCTATTTCTTATTTGAAACTAGCCATCTACCTCTTCCCGATATACCCGGATCGGTCGACATCATTATCGAGGACTATCATATTCTTCGCGCCCTTACCAGCAGACAGCATGACCTTCTAACCTGCGCAAAACACATCAGATACACGATTGACCTTCACCTGGCTAACCCTGGCCCCATTCAGCCCTTTGCCCTGCGATATCCCAACAGCAATGCGCTCAACAGGCTCACCATCGAGCGGTCAAAAGCCCTGCGCCCTCTTGCATCCGATCGATCTCATGTGCTTGTAGACTTGGCCGGCCGATTGTTGGCAATCAATCTCATCCCAGGTAAAAACCTCGATCCTAAAGCCAATGATGACAAAGACGGAGACTGTAGTAACACAGATGATCCTTTACCTGAGGTACGTTCACGTCCCTGTTATTCCTTACAGTTTTTTACAATTTAATCTCGAGTGAACCAGTTTCTAATCATGTTTTCTGCCTAGTCGCGAGTTCTCAACGCTCTCGAAGGCGCGGCCGAGGTTCATAGCCTTCCACGCTACAATGGTCGTCTGGGTGATCATCTCATTAACCCTAGCGCTTCAGCTTCTTCATCAAATCATCTTGGTTCAGCTTCCGCTCAACCCCGTCTATTCAAAGGCAACAATCAACCCGTCCAGTATCCTGGCGCCATCAATGGTTCATTGCCATACGAGGCTTTTGGATATGGATTGGGATCGGTCCGTGACACGCACTAGGTCACATTGTTATCTACCTTTAGCTGATTTTTCTCCTTGTTTTGTAGCGCAATGTCAAAGCTGACACCCAAATGAAGTTGGGATTTGATCGACAAGGATGGACCCTTGATGACTGTGGAACACGACCCACGTCTGGCCGCTATCTGCCACTGGTGATGGGAATGGGTGAGCAAAATGTTTGGAAACGGGTAGAAAATGCACGACTGCTTCAAGAATTTCATTGGCCCTATGAAGTATCAAGGGCGCTCAATGCAGCTGTGCAACCAGAAACGTACAAGGTAGCCGAAAAAGTTGTACGATTTATTCAAGAAAACTCTAGTGCTCTCCTCTCATCCCGGATCAAATCTTTGGCAAACAAGGTTGTCCAAGGTAAATGGTCGTTTGTCTTGATTGTATTTCCTTCCTCATTGATATTGGTATCTGACAACCTTTCCATGTAGGTCAACAAATCAACTACAACACTCAAGTTGCACCCCATCGAGATGGCAAGAACTCAAACCTTCTGGATTCGGTTTTCATCTATGGCCGGAACTTCACCGGCGGCCGCTTTATCTTCACTTCACTCGGAGTCAGTGTTTGTGCAGATCCAGGTTACTCCATTCATGGCCGGTTTAAACTGCTTGAACATACAGTCAGTCCAATTCTACCAGGCCCCGATCTCCGTTCGCCACCTCTCCGGGTCTCTCTCGCTTTATACTCTCATGCCGACGTCTATGCAGGGCCAGCTAGAGTTTCGGCGGCTCGTACTGGTACCTCCCTTTTCAGTGATCAGTCAATGTGGCTGCCATTTGCGCCAACTAACTTTTCAATTGACACCTGCTGCAAGATATTGAGAAAGGAGGAAAATCGGTGGAGGAAGAAGTTTAAAAAAATTAGTATTTGCCACCAACTTATGATGGAGGATCTATAATACTCAAAGTCTTATGTTTTGAAATGCTTTGTTATATGTTTTTTCAAGATTTTTTATTGGCTCAAAAAGGAGGAAAATTGGTGGAGGAAGAAGTTTAAAAAAATTAGTATTTGCCACCAACTTATGATGGAGGACCTATAATACTCAAAGTCTTATGTTTTGAAATGCTTTGTTATATGTTTTTTCAAGTTTTTTTATTGGCTCAAAAAGGAGGAAAATCGGTGGAGGAAGAAGTATAAAAAAATTAGTATTTGCCACCAACTTATGATGGAGGACCTATAATACTCAAAGTCTTATGTTTTGAAATGCTTTGTTATATGTTTTTTCAAGTTTTTTTATTGGCTCACAATGATATGAATTACTTTGAATAACTCTGAATTACATAAACACTTTAAAAACACTTTCCCATCTCTTTTGTAATTGTGGTTTTTGGCTGTTTGTTTTGCTGAGGCCAATCAAATGAGTAAAAAAATTTGATTCTGTTCTTTTCTGGTGTATTTCATTTGTGTTTACCCAGACCTATTTGAAGAAGAACAAATCGTTTCAATTTCAGACCATGACTGTGGGACCATGTGTATGTCATGATTTGCATGAGTTGAGTATGTGTGATCAGTACATACACAACTCAAGGGCCGTGTTATACTTTTGTCTCATTTTAGATCCACGTGGAGAGATTATTCAAATGTGTAATACTTGAATAACAATTAGTTTGAATTGAATATGTTTGGAGCAATAAGCTTTTAATGCCTGCTTCCAAAGCATTAAACACCATATACAACATTGTATGTATGTATGAGGTGTTATTGGTGGTTTGTGTTTGTTTTTGCTGGCTGTGAGTGATCAATTACAATATTATGTGAAAAATTCAAAATAATAGATCCACCTCCACTAGATGGTTTAATGAAATGAATAGCCAAACCATTTCAATAGTTTATTGAATATTGAAATGATTCATAGTTGATTAAAGAGAGGCAATGGCCTGGGAACGCCTGCTTTCAGCCTAAGTGACCCCATATTGTTGTGAGACCGACCTATCATTTGACACCTCAGTGATCAATTTGCAACCTCAGTTGTCTAATGTATATATTGAGTGAGGTTTCTTTGTTATGAAGTTCACTGCTTAAGGTGGACAAATCTCTTGCCACTTGCATTGCTGCACTACATGAATAATGACACAGCAAAGGTTGAAGAAAAGTTGTGGTTCCACCACTTTTCTTGAAATGGTGCTTGAGTGTGATATGCATGCGGTCCACAATCCCTCAACAAATCCAAACCTGGCTACATTATGCTGATCAAACCTGGATGGAAAGCTTCTTCAATGTGAATGTTATAATGGTGGTCCTTATAACGCACAACTTCTTGACACAGTGGGTTTAATGTATCTGTATCATCATACCCAGTAGGTACCAGGTCCTTCTTGAAATGTGGGATATAGTTTACCTATTGCGTATCTTCATAAAGAGAGATTAGCACTTTCTTGCTGTAGACATGATCTCTGCCCAAAATCTAACAAAATATAAGAGTCCTGGAAGGAATCCCTAGACTCTTGACACAGAGTACCCATTGCATATCTATCAGATCAGGTGATTCTCCTTCAAGCACCTGATCTCTGCACAAAGGGTAACAAACAGTAATATGTAGGAGAAGTTATCCCTGGTCATATTATATAGGCAAGGAGATAGTATACATTGTGTATCTTCATGTGCAGAGATCAGGTGGTGTATTCTCAAGCACCTGATCTCCGCCCAAAGTTCAACAAAGAGAAATATCAACACATGGGGTATTGATAAGCTCCTAAATAAAAATAGAATTCTTTGTAGTATTTACGCTGGACTTCAAGAACATCGCATCATTCATATTTTTATCTATCTGGTAAGGGACCCCATGTTGTTAAACCCCTGATCATTTGCATCTCAACCTCACCAACTTTGGATGTGACTAATTGGTTATTTATAACCATGTTCTAAAAATTGAATTCTTTGTAGGCTTTACCCTGGACTCCAAGAACATTGTATCATCCATATTTTACAATTCCATCCAACAAGTTCTGCGAAAGATGATTATATCCAAAACAAGTAACCCAGCACCACAGTTGTAAGTCATATGTCTTTGCAAACAAATGCTCATTGCCAAAATTAACTCGAGTTGTCTCCTCTTGACAGCGATAATTCAAGAAAAACATTACAAGCCATCATTGACCATGAACAAATTATCATGGTCAAATTATTATATCAAATGTATCTGAGCCATTGATAGAACATTTATATTGTTCAATGAAATGGTTATTATACTCATAATATCACTTTGTGATCTTTTTAATCTATATATATATCATATAGACATCTATTCCCATGAGTTAACTCTGGATATCGAGGAAAACCCTGCTCTTAACTTGGTACCATTTGATACCTTGAAGTATCATAGTTGATAAAGCAAACTACCATTGTGAATACAACAGTAGTTGTATTCAGACTGACTCAAAGTTTTCTGAAGCCAACAATGACTATGATAACAACTTACTTCAATAAAGCAAAAGATACAGCCAAACAATACGGAATGAAGAAAGATCAAATCAAGGTAGCCTGTGATTACTGTACTTGTGTTCAACTACAAGATCTTCCGAACAGAAGACCTGGTAGTTCCTTGTGGTTGTTTATTTATTACTTAATAAAGGACATCAATATATCATTGATATTTTCAAGCACGTTCATAACTATGTCAACAAGATTCTTCATCATTGTAACAGTTAACCAATCAACACATACAAGTCGTTCTACAAGCTTTGAATTTTGCCCGAAGATTTAATAAACAAATTCTAAAACTAACTAGATAAGATTCAGAGATAATCTAACAAATCACCATTCATGTAGTCAAGATTTTCGTAATGCAGGTCTTCCAAACCATCTAGATCAGATTCAGAAATAATCTAACAATTCGCCATTCATGTCGTAAAGGTTTTCATAATGCAGGTCCTCTGCATGTTCATACAGGTCAGGCTCCTCTGCTTGTATTATGGGCTTTTCCGCCAAGGTCTTCCATTCTTGATCAGCCCAGGAAGTCACTGTTGCAAATTTCTCTTTCAATGCTTCATCCAGGTCATGCTGACCTTCGAGATATGTGGCAGTATCTTGAAGCTGCTGGGGGAGGTCGCGTCCCCATTGCTTCCATAGCTTGCAAGTCTGCCTCTTCACAATATTATAGAGCGATCTCAACCTACTTTGGATGGAACCAACCGCTGGTAGCATAGTGATGTCAGTGCCATGATGCATCAGTGATTTGGAAGATTATGAACTCACCCTCATCGACCTTTCGTCCCAGAGCGACCACGCGTTCATAGTACATGTTAGACCAAGCAGTCATTTGCCGCGCTTCGCGACCTATACGTCGCAGCTCTTCACCCGCACTTCTTCGAGACAGGAAGCTCTCAATACCTATTCGATTCATATCATCCTCCTCACCGGCTGCAGGGTCGAGTTCGCCTCGGTTCCAAAAGGGGTCATCCAAAGTCATTGCCATTACTTCAGCAAGTTCAGGTGATTGCGGTTGCACAGCGTCTGGGAAATCTATGGCATAACTATCTACCCGCCTCATATAAGTGTGGTACTTGGTCCGCACATTCTTAGTCTTGTCGCCCAGATGTTTTGCAAGGTACTGTTGTAGGCGGGTGCCTATGATTAACCCCCAGAAAGCATCACTAGACTGATTTACCCTTGTAAAATAATGTGGGAGCTTACCTGTGTGGCGATGGCGACGCAGCCTTGCTTCAACAAGGCCTACTTTAGCTTCGTACAGCAATGCCCGCGCAAGGGAGAGAGTCAGAAGTGCATTGTTCTGATCCTCTATTTTTGATTCCAGTTGATACAGAAGCAAGCAACCAAAACATTTGTTAATGATGGTTTTATATATTGCGGAAATTGATGTATTGCATTCATCACTCACTTGTCGCGCCTGCAAGCCTACGAAATTCGGCTCCGCCAAGGGCCGATGCCATGGCTTCGATTTGCTCTTCAATGTTGGCCACTGTAGTTGGTAGAGACATCAGGTCAATGTTATCGGCCTGCGTTCGCGCTCTTCTACGTTTCAGTTGAATACCCTTGAGCCGCTCTCTGAATTGAAAAAACACAACGTTAAAAAGACATAATTGACCAAAAATTTACAACTCACCGAGCTAAGATTAGTTCCTCTTCTAAACCCAGCATAACAAGTAGGCGCTCCCTTTTGTCAATCTGGGACTCGGTCATCACATCCAGCTGGCGTGTTCTTTGCTCATTCCACTTATTCTCAAAGAAGGTAACGTCGCGAGCTTGATTGGTCGCCGCTATGTCATTGAGAACTTGCTCTGCTTCTTGAAGCCGTTTTATTGCCTCGTGCCTTTTTCTTTTCATGTGTACCACTGAAGTGAGTGTTAGGGGTTCAGCATCAATGTAAGAGTTTGATGACCAAAAGATCTTACTAACCAGCTGTGTGCCGCAGGTGTAATCGGTGGTGTGAAGCCCGCGTATCAATTGAATCCACGTGGTGCTGTTTCGTTGAATACCTCTCCGCGCTAACCAGGGGGTCCAAAGAAGACCAGACTCGCTCAGAGCCTTCTCCATCGGAAAGGCCCCATCCCTGATTCATTCTGGGATGCCACTGCAATTGACAAGACCAACGATGCACGTAGGCGTGGAAAACACTAGTGCCAAACCTGAGTCTACCGGATCGTCGCTCTTCTTCAAACATTTTACGCTGGTTGCAAGCGGTCATTATGGGTGACTGAGATATCGAAGAGAGAATTAAAACTTACATTTTCAATACCCTTTTCCATTGTACATCCTATATCATAAAGGAGCCCGATTTTCTGATCCTCGGTCATGCCCAGAAACCACTCAATCAACGCATAACTGTAATGTAGCCTGTGGATGAAAAACCATCCTGATAAAACGTACAAGTGAGGATTCAGGAATGTCAAAGACAGACGATGCACTTACTTCTTGCCTTCCTGGACGATATTTGCAAATCGCAATGGGTGATCATGCACAGGGGGAAAAATAAAAGCTCACATAGATGTGAGCAGAGGGTACCTTCCTGATAACTCCAAAAATGTTTCAATTTCCTTCAGATTCTTTCAATTCACCATTTTGGTGGTGCCAACATGCTCAGCCTGTAATACTTAGGTATTGCTTGAGTTTGCTAAAGCATGCTCATCTTCATCTTGGGTGAGCCTTTCTTGAGCATGGATGAGTGCTCAGGACCCAGCTGACACATCACTTTATACTCAGAATCACCTTCAGAAGGGTCCAAAGGATGTCACTGAGTATTGGCTGAGGGGCCGCTCAGCTAGTCCTAAGTGGCATTCCTGGGATTGAAAGTATCCAAAGGATTTCACTCAGTATTGGATGAGGGGATGCTCAGTTCAGCACAGCTGCTCAGCCAATCCTCAGTGGTATTCCTGGGATCAGGAGGATCCAAAGGATGTCACTGAGTATTGGCTGAGGGGCTGCTCAGCTAGTCCTCAGTGACATTCCTGGGATCGGGATCAGAAGTATCCAAAGGATGTCACTCAGTATTGGCTGAGGGGATGCTCAGTTCAGTGCAGCTGCTCAGCTAGTCCTCAGTGGCATTCCTGGGATCAGAAGTATCCAAAGGATGTCACTGAGTATTAGCTGAGGGGCTGCTCAGTTCAGCACAGCTGCTCACCTAGTCCTCAGTGGCATTCCTGGGATCAGAAGTATCCAAGGGATGTCACTGAGTATTAGCTGAGGGGCTGCTCAGTTCAGCACAGCTGATCACCTAGTCCTCAGTGGCATTCCTGGGATCAGAAGTATCCAAAGGATGTCACTGAGTATTAGCTGAGGGGCTGTTCAGTTCAGCACAGCTGCTCACCTAGTCCTCAGTGGCATTCCTGGGATCAGAATTATCCAAAGGGATGGTTCCCATTGTGTTTTTCACATTTGGTAGGGTCTCTCACCGCAACTGTGCAGGCTGAGCATTGGAGGGCCCGACATGGCCTGAGCAGATGAGCTAGCCCTCCCTCAGGCTTCTTGGCTAAGGGATAAAGCCTGAGGAAGGCCTAACTCATCTGCTCAGGCAAAACTTAACTGACCATTTGATCAGATGATGAGCTGAAAGAAAACTGGAGGAAAATGGGAAGAAAATTGGAAACAATCTGGAAACAATCTTGGAGAAACCTCCAAACTTTCTCTGCTCACATCCATGTGAGCTTCTATTTTTCCCCCTGTGATGGCGGCACACCATCACCATAAGTCCCGTTTCGTCGCAACCTCCCCAGTGTGTCTCGCCTCGTTGATCATTCGCAGCCGTGTGTTGATCGGCACAAGCGGTCTAGCATGCATCAGAGTTATCAGCTCGGCTGCCATGAAGGAAATATATACTAATTACAAACTTACAATATCTTCTTTGGGGATGCCTGCCAGGCGTTGCTCCATGCAAGTGACTTGGCCTTCAGGCAGGAAGCCCATTGGCATTGTGGTGGTGGTCTTCGCGGCCTTTTGCCCAGCCGCCAGATGTCGACGATGCTGAAAGTTCCCATCCAGGCAAACAACCAAATCGGGTTCACCTTCGATCAGACTCCGGACTGGAGGGCCGAAGCATCGAGGGCAATTTTCAGCCAGTTTTTCACGTGATGAGAGGGCGAGTTCGATATCCAAAGCCCTGTCAGTTGCGGTCAGCATTTTTCGATAGGCATCAATTGCCCAACGGAAAGGAGTATGCCAACGTCGAGGCTAACAAAGCCAAACAAAACTGTTCATCAGTCCTTCAAATAGGGATTAGAATGAGGAGCAATGAGCAGTTGACTACAAAGACTGACCTGCTCGTTTTTGGTCAGTATCAAGGGATTCCAGGCGTCGAGGTATTTGTCCAGTCCGCGAGTCCAAGGGTCGACCCGGCTGGTGCAGAACTTCCACGTGACATGAAAAAATCATAGGAGGCGTATCGAGAACGCAGTTTCGGGGTATTTGGGGGAGCCCCCGATGTACCCCATGTATATTAGCCTGCTTTGATCGCTCTCTTGGCAAGGGCAGAACCTAACGTCGGCCTTCTGACAATCTGATGGGTCGAAAAAATTGGTAAAGTCCCATTACTTAGTTCAATTGAAAAGTAATTGAGACGGTCCTACGAGAGAACTTGACTTACATATAAGGTCAACAAGGTCAATTGATCTGACTCGCCATCTTGAATTTGGGCAATCACAGCTTGGCTTGTAGTCTACCTCCCACTTGGTCGGGTCGCCCCACTCAGACGCCTGGAAATGACATTCTATGTATGCATAGAACATCTCCTGCGTTGATCGAGCCAAGATACGTGCCCTTTCCTCGCGTTCTTCTTCAATTCGAGCACACTGAATGTCATCGATGAATTCCGGTCGAGCTATAAAGTGATCTGGTTCAAGATCCAGGTCAATATCCATATCGAAGTGTGGTGCGACGTCGTGACCAGGAGGCACATTGGGTGCTGCTAAAGGAGCCGGTGGCGCGTTTCGTGCCGCAACAGCTGCAGCCATACGAGCGAAGTGCTTCTTTTGAGCTTCGGAATTGGGCGGCTTTGTCCAGTAAGGCTTGGCAGCGTTGAAAGCTTGGTGGACTCCTGGAATCAGGGCATGGCAAGGTAGGTAGGGTTACTAGGTTCAGGGTGGGATCTTTATACTCGTGTCAAGAGTAATTGGATGAAATGGAGGTACGAAGGTATCCAAAGTTGATGATTTTGTCAAGACAAAAGAGAGAGATTAGAGGTATCGAGGTATCCAAAGATGAAGATGATCGTGTCGAGAGGAATTAGGCGAAATAGGTATTGAGGTATCTAAGATGATTATTGTGTCGAGACTCGTAGGCAAAGAGACAGTACATGCCTGTGACACACGTGTGCGTGCATACTGCAGAAGAACCTGCTGGTTCGCGGCCCCGCGTTGTGTACGGGGGATTTGGGCAGCAGCCAATCACCACAAAATCGGGTAGGGTATTAAATTTGATCATTGTGATACCCGGGTCTAAGACCGCGCGGAACTTGTGGCCTGGCTCCGCCTGAACTAGATGCAGACGGTCCTGGGGTAGTCACAGCCTCCCGTGGTGTACGTATATGGGACAATGTGATTTAACAATTTAACTATTATATCACTGTACTGTGAGATAGAATTTGTAAGAGTGCATTATTGGTTTTGCGCTTCATTATTTGTTGAATCAATGAAATACAATACATATGATTATAATACTATTCAGAGTCGGAACAACCACGGGGTGGGTGGGAGAATACAACATAGGCTTGAGTGCTTTAAGTATTT
>NW_006768823.1:538375-539551 GCF_000204055.1 Melampsora larici-populina 98AG31
GGCCAAGACGATCATAACATAGAAAGATAGGGGGATTATCGTTGGCTTGACAATCAAGAGGTAAAGCAGAAAAGGATACTTGGTCACTGTAGACACAGAAAATTCTTTTGTAAGCTGTTGCAATGATATACAACATTTGAGCCGAGTCGAGCCAGAGAGAAGGTGTATCAAGAACCTCTTCTCGATTAGTTTGAATAGCAGTGATGTGATCATCTACACCCCCGTCGCCTCTCTTGCGTGCTTGGAAGTGTATATTGTAGAAATCCGATTTGGACCATAGCTCGGCAATGAGTTCTCCGCGAACTGTTAGCCATTGGTCCTCGGGGCGGCCTAACGCAATCGCAATTGCCCGGTAGCCACAATGGCCATCGGGACGAGTGTCAGCTACCGATTGGACATACTTGTGTAGCCAGTGTGGGACCCGAGTATCCTGATGTAATTCACAGTTAGGAGACAGTATGACTGGCAGACAAGTTGTGGTGGGGACACACGTACACACTTTTTTGGTTTGGGATCGTGTAGACCGACGCGTACCGGTGTGACAGGTGGTGTCCAGCTGAGTTGGATTGTGACGAGTCGACCTGCGAACACATGCAGTGACTGTTCTAGGTTCTGTGGTATTCGATCTGATGTCCTTTTGATTTTTCTAAACAAACAATGTGAGAAGTGAGTCTGCAGTGTTCTGACATGTGTGTGAAGGAGAGACTTACTGGAGGGAGTGATGATCCGCCGTCAGGGGCTACATTGACCTGGGCGTTTGCAAAATTGATCATGGTAGTGGCGTCTATCGCTGGATAAGGCTTCGCCGGGTTACTGAGAGGAGGTAGATTATCTGAATCTGCTTGCTGTAGCTTTGCAGGGCTTGTGAGAGGGGGGAGTAGGGTATCTAAATCAAAGCTTTCATCCGCGTTTTCGACATGGGTAGGTGATTGATTGGTGTCGGCATGAGGAGGCTATGGAGATGGATTCCGTCAGTTCTGATTCCAAAAGATGAAGAAGTAGTAGTAGTATCATGAAGACTTTGAGCCGGCCCACCTGACAAACGGACTCGGCCTTGGTACCAATATCCGCTACGCTAGGACTGGTCGGAGGCTACAGACAAGGTCAACACATCAGCAGTCTATGAAGAAAAAGTCAAGTAAGAATAAGAGCTTACCAATGGATCGGACTCGTAAT
>NW_006768823.1:542776-544383 GCF_000204055.1 Melampsora larici-populina 98AG31
AAAAAAACGCAGAAGGGTTTTTGTGCTACTAGCTTGGACGCGGTGTAGGGTGGGGAACGCTGACAGGCTAGATGGGTAGGTTTCTGTGTCAGATGGTGTGTCTTCACGAGATGTGAGGTGAGGGCGGGGATGGTATGTTGTGGGGTGGTGTGTCTCATACTACAGTGGTGGAACTGGTTTGAGGGGTGGTGTGTTGATTGATACAGTGGTGGGTTTTGAGTCACAGGGTGGTGTGTGGATTTAAAGGATGAGTCGAGTGTATGAGTCTCCCCTTAGGGAATCTCGGACTTGTCCGTTTTGAGATCCCTCCAAGATGCTCCTCAAGATCTAACTTCATCTTGGCAGGGGTATCTCGAATACCATTGGGTGATAAGTATGTCCTTATGACCTAATGGTATTAGGTACTTACATAAGTGTTCAGGTGCTAATACTCATAAATTAGTTATCATCAACTCTAGTGCTGGTGTAGATACTTTCACTTCACCTATGTCACACTCTAGTTCAACTATCTCAACCAAACGTGCTAGTCTTGTTGATGGGCCTGCTTCATCCATCGTTTGCGCATTATATTTGTTGTATGAAACCAAATGAAGCTAAACGTGCATGGGAATTTGACCCTCTTGTGGTCTTGGGTCAACTTCGAGCTTGTGGTCTTTTGATGAGCATCAAAATCAGTGCTGCTGGTTATTGTACACGGTGGACATTTGAAGATTTGGCTGAACGGTATATCACTTTGCTTATATTTTCTTGCATTGATCTTTATATTGATCTGTAATCTAACATGGTGAATAGGTACTACATGTTGATGAACTTGAAATCATGGAAAAATGAAGTTGAAGCAATCTGTTTGAGTATCTTATCAAACACCATCAAAGAAGAAAACAAATATCAAGTAGCATTAACTAGATCTTCTTTAGAGCGGCAAAGTTAGCATATTTAGAACACGTGTGGACCGATCAAACCAATGAGAAAATGCATTTTGTGAAAATATGTTGTTGTACGATGAAGTTGGTGTGATTCTGAATCTCAGCTGAGTTTCTTTCTTTGTTTGATTCGAAATGATGATCGTGATTTCAGATTCATCACATTCTTTCATCATCAAAGCTAAAATCTGATTCAATTACAATCATCATCAAGTTTCATCTCAATTCAAAACGGTTTGGATCGAATTACATAAAACTCGATTCATTAAGTGTACCTCTGAAGGAGAAAGAATCATATCGTCATCTGGACAATTTGTATCACCAGAAAAGTTTCTTCAAGGTCTAAGCTTAAAAGATGTCAACATCAGCAATCTCAGATAATAGCATAGAAGATCAACTCACACTAGTCGATCATTCACTGGCCGTTAACCAATTTCAACTCGATCATTTGATAAACTATCTAAATCAATTATTACCTCTTATCAACAGTGCAACTCCAGAGCAATTAGCTTCTTCTCATATCTTCACTGCACCCAAATCTCTTGATAGGTTATATAAATTCGGAACCGATCAGAATTGTAGAGCAATTTACCTATCCAAAACTCGAGAACAGCAACTGGCTCCTCAATCAACTTCAAAATCAGTCGTAACAGGAACTGACCAGGATTCTACATTTTGATTCGT
>NW_006768823.1:544483-570715 GCF_000204055.1 Melampsora larici-populina 98AG31
CACTCTAGCCTTCATCAAACGCGTACCCACTCTCGATTGTTCTAGACCTCTCGACACCACTTCACTTTCTTGACCTCTTTGGTCCAGCATCCAATCAACTTCCTAAAGTCACAAACTTCATAACTTAGTCCATCTAGCCGTCGCGCCGTTCTTTGATGCCTAAGTGGATAGCAAGAACCGGTCCAAGAATCTGAGCGATAGTGGGACTAATCAAAGTGTCAGTAACCTTGCTGGTGCGGCTTCTCACTCAGCACAAGCTGGCAATCCAACCAACAGTTTCCAATGGTCCAAATCCATTGACCGAGCATTACTAGTGAATCGGCAGGCAACAAAGATAGTGATACCTCATACTGCAATCACGAAATCAAGGCATGACCTTGAACATCCTTCGATGCAGATCTCTTCAACTACTCAAGCCGTCACATTCATCACCTTTGTACAAGATTTGGATCGCAAAGTCAAGAAATGGGAACCCGATATCGAGATCTTGGGTAGTGGTGAGAAAACTTTACATCGACAACGATACCAATTTCCGGCCGATTGGTTGTATGTTGATCAGATTGAGGGCGAGTGGAACGTATTCAACGCGTTATTGAAGAGGAAGAATTCGGCTATTCAAGAGCAGATCGGTATGTGAAGTCGCGGTCTATTGATTGTTACTACTTATGGCCTCATCTTCCATAAGGGCTGACTTTCCGGCAAACTTGTTTTAGGTGCTTTGCAAATGAGGATTGTAGCAGAAGATAAGGTAGTACAGAGCAAGATTGATGCTCTGATAGCTGATTGGGAGAAGGAAAAGCCAATAAGTGGAGATTTGAAGCCAGATATCGCCATGAACGCTATAAACCTCTTTGAAACTCGAGTGAATCGGTTGCAAGACGAACACAGTCAAGTTTGTCCAGCTAAAGAAGCACTCTAATGAACGACTCAAGCCGGCGGCTGAAGAGATATCAGATCTCAAAGCAGTTTGGACAGCTCTTTCAGGGATTTGGGCTCAACTTGCTGAGCTTCGTGAGATGCCTTGGTCTTCTGTTACGCCTTGAAAACTCCGACAAGCTTTAGACGCACTTTTGACGAGTACGAGGGAGATGTCCAGGAAGATGAGACAATATCAAGCATCCAAGTTTGTTCAAGAAAAGATTCAATTGCATCAGAAGAGTGTTGCCCTTGTGGGCGAATTAAAGTCAGATGCACTTCGAGAAAGACATTGGAAACTTTTGTACAAAAACCTTCGATTATCTGGTCATTATGCTCCTTCTCAAATGACTCTAGGCACGATTTGGGATATGGATTTGAAGAAGAATGAGAGCCTGATCCGGCAGGTGTTGGCGCAGGCTACTGGGGAGGTTGCATTGGAGGAATATAAAACAGGCAAGTTTGATTTCATGCTATACATAATCACTCAAACTGACTACTTATGATTGATCTCAAATGATTCTATCAGATCCAGGAGACTTAGGAAAGTTATGTTTTGGAAATCAAAACAAAACGAGATTGATTCGACGATGTGATCAACGATCTATTCAATAAGTGCAGTGAACATACCAGTGCGTTGAGTCAGATGAAACTGTCACCGTATTATAAGACCTTTGAAGAAGATGCCTTGATTTGGACGGACCGTCTCAACCGGGTGAGCGAAATGTTCAATAAGTGGATCGATGTTCAACGTCAGTGGATCTATCTCGAGGGAACTTTCTCAGGGAATGCAGATATCAAACATTTTATCCCGAATGAGAGCAACCGGTTCACCAACATCAACGAGCAATACCTTTGAAACATGAAACAAGCCTTCAAGTCTCCCTACGTATTGGATGTGCTACAGATCCCAGAAGTTCTCAAGACACTTGACAAGCTACTTGAATCACTCAGAAAGCTACAGAAAGCGCTGGGAGAATATCTTGAACGTGAAAGGTCATCTTTTCCACGATGTTATTTGTGGGAGACGAGGATCTATTGGAGATCCTAGGGAACAGTAAGTATATTTTGAGCAATACCCAAACCGCTCTGCTCGAAATAGCTGTTTCGGAGCTGTTTCGGAGCTGTTTCGGAGCGGTTTTGGGCCCCGCTATGTCATGCGCAGTCTATAGCGGGGCCTGCGCACCGAACTCAAAACCCTGGTTTTTACATAGCGAAAAACCGCAGCAAAATGCCCTGGGGCTTCGGGTTCTCCGCTACAAGTGCCGAATTGGAACCTTGAGGTGGGTAGAGGGCAGTCAACTGTAGTTACCCCACCCCTTTACTAGATCAGCGCCTCACGCCATCCAGTCCACCATCACCTCTTTCGATCCTAGATCAACACCTCCACCACCGATGGAACACGGCCCCTGGAATACTGTTCGAGGGCCAATATGTGGTCCGTCTGAGCGCCGAATTGTAGGATATTTGAAACTTATTGGTTGGTCAGTAACAATCTCCCTTCCCAAATCATCAATTGAATAATCAATACTTACTTTTATCATCTCACTATTCATTTAAAAACCCTTATAACCTTTCCTTTCATTGTTTTTCACAATCTTATCAATGGCCATCTCGAATACCCCATCTACCCAATCCTCTTCCAAAAGTTCCAATCTTCGAGTTCCCGGTTTACCCAGTTCTAGAACTCTTAGACCACCAAGTCCTGCCCAATCCCAGCCAGGATTTGTGGCGACCCCAAAGGATTCACGTACGACTCTGACCATTCCTTCGGACGGCGAACAACCCGGTTCTCTTTCTGATTGGCTTGCATCACCTCGCCCGCCAGTTCTTACAACAAAGAAGAAGACCAGTGTTCCAGTTTCCACCAAACCGAATGGAAAAAGAAAGGTGAGTCTCATTTCTCGGACTTTAAGCTCATACATCAAACTATTATATATTTGTAGACTCGCTCTTCCACTAGCAAACGAGTCAGATCACCGACACCCAGTTCGAAGGCTGGCTCACCCTCACCTCGACCCAAGAAGAAGGCCATCACAGATGTAAGCCCACTTTTCCTATTTCAATGTCTCTATAACTTACAGACGAACTGAACCTTTTTCATATGTGTAGGCATATGAGGTACCTGGCGATGTCAACTTGGATCAAGATTCCGATGTTGAGTTCATTGGGACCAATCAACCTGGCTACATGGAAGTTCGAAGTGATCGGGTGCAAGACCTACTTAAGTTCTTCAAGCCTCCTGTGGTAAGTTTCTTTCTCATTTCTACTTTTTTCTGTCCTTTACTTTCTTCTCATTGTGTTGAGGTTCAAGCTGATGTCTTCTTTTTGGTTCAATTATAGGGTCGTAGTTACAAGTGCCGGTGGTGCAAGAACACGTTCTTGCGTCACCCAACTTCCTACTGGAACTTATGGGGGCACCGCGACGGAAATGAGACTCGTCCTGTGTGTAAGATGCGCCATAAAGCGATCAAGGCAGGTTCGATACTCCCACCAGTTTATGAAGATCAGATCGCGGCAGAGAAGAAGAAGAACACCTTGGATTCATTCGTCAAAGGACCGGTCTTTTCAGTTGACTTGTTGAATATGATTCTCGTAATCTGGATCGTTCGACATGCGCTACCTTGGATTTGTTTTCAGACCTGGCTCTTCGTGCGGCCTTCTATTGTGTCAATCGTGGTGCAGTGGTTCGATCAAATGCTTGGGCCACAAAACAGTCTGTCCATCTTTTTGCAGCCCTGCACAACAAGGCGATCAACAACTTGAAGGTAAGTACAATTGTGACTATCATCACAGTATAGATGTACTTCAACTGATCAAATCTTTGAATTTTAACAGGAAAACAAAGGTAAGTTTTGTTTAATACATGATGTTTGGACCACCAGAGGCAATCGGTATGCCTTTGTTGGTGCCTCAGCAAACTATATCGACAACAATTGGGAATATCGATCGAGCCATCTCACCCTCAAGATGGTGGGATGGCGACATTTTGGTGCTCTGCTCGCCAGACCCATTGGGCGATTTTTGATTCGCCATGGACTTCATAAAAAGATGAGTCGATCTTTTTATGTTCTTTTATTTCTCTTTCATTATCTCATGTATTTAGGGTTTGCTTACCTCTTTGTATTGTACTTACATCTTAGCTCAGACTACCGATAGCGGAGGGAACAACTCGACAATGGCCTCCGAGCTCCAACGAATGTTCTCTGAAGCTGAAGAATCCGTCCATTGGTCTAGCCGAACTCATCACGCACGGTGTTATGCGCATAAGCTCAAACTTGTCGTTGGGCACGGTCTCAAAGTACTTGGTCAGAAGACCGGTAATGCGAAGCCTTCTATCCCGCACGGCGTTGCTCTTCCTATACCTGGGCTGGAGATCAACGATGGCGAGGACTCCCTTGAGTTTCATGCTTCTGATACGGATTCCGAGGACGAGGACGGCTTACCCGAAATAGCAGACGGTGTTGACGAAGAAGATGTTGTTCAAGACGAAGACGAAGAGTTACCTTGTGACCAAGATGATGTAGTTGCAGCTGCGCTTCAAAAGGTAAGTGTTCTTCTCACAACCTGAAGAATCATTTAGTAATCTAAATGATTTTGTCGTTTGTACAGGTTGACGCTGTCTCTGGACAGATTGCAAGTAGTGCAGCCCAACGCAATGATTTTAAGACCCGTGCGACTCATATGGGATATACCGGTCAAATGTTGAAGAGGCCTTGCAAGACTCAATGGAACAGCCACTATGAAAGCCGAAAGATAGCTTGTGAGGCACAGGAGGTTAGTAATTTTTGCTCTGACATTTCCATTGGTTTTTTTAATTCTAATCACACACTCTCTCTCTTTCCTGACAGGTCATCAATTCAATGATTGCAGCCGATAGAAAGGCTTGTTTTTTTAAGGGTGTCACAATTTCCGCTTCAGAATGGCATGCGGTTGAGATGGTGAACAAAGTTTTAAAGGCTAGTGTTTCTATTCTTATATCTCATTAATATCTTTGTATTATCAAGTTACTGATATTACTGTTTCTATTGTGTAGACTTTTGTCGATGCCACAGCTCAAGTAGACGGAAATGGGCCTACTGGCTGCATCCTCTTGGCTGAATACAAGCGGGTAATCAAAGAACTCCTCGAACTTCAAGCTGAAGCTTTCATTTTCCCGACCCTTGACAAGGCCATTGATGTAATGGTCAAATGGTTGACCAAGTACCAAGATGAGGCTGCCAACTGTGATGCAATCATCCTGGCAACAATTGTCAACCCTTGCTTTCGAGTGAAATTCTTCAACCTTCACTATCCTGAACATGAAAACTTGTCACAGGTTCTTATTGAGAATGCTTTCAGCTCTGTTGTTGATGAGATGAAGATTGACGAGCCAACCCCACCACCCAAAGATATTAACGACTCTACCGAGGCCGACGAATTTGATGTGTTTGGAAATTCTGACACCGGTCCAAGTAAACATTCGACTACAGAGCTGGAAGATTATTTGGCAGGTAAATTCCCAATCAGAAAAGATCAAACTCCTCTTCAATGGTGGAAGGTTTGTCCATTCCTATCATTTCTTCTCATCCTTTCTGATTTGGCTAACCTACCATTTATAGGAACATGAAAACCATTTCCCAATCCTTTCGTCAATTGCACGCGACTACTTAGCAATTTCAGCCACATCATGTGCATGTGAGCGGACTTTTTCAGCCGCTGCCGACGTATGTACACCTTCAAGAGGTAGTATGCTACCGAAGACGATGGAGCGACTTGTTGGATCTCAAGCCTGGTTGAAGGAGGGCATTGTCCCTGATGGTTTGTTTGAAGAAGCGGCCCAAGCACTTCTAGCCTATATGAAAGCATCGGTCAAGAAGCCCCAATAGGATTATTGCTCTACCTTTATCAACTGAGGATTGTTCCTCTTATACTTGTTTTCTTGCTTACTCGAGTCTGAACTCTTGTTTTCTTACACTCATATACATGTTTGAGAAAAGTTTTTTTTTCTATCTACTCTCCTACGTGACTCTAGCCTTATAGCCTTGGTCTCGTACACTTAAATTTGAAATACAGGCAGTTTTCTTTTCTCCTACGTCATCGATATCCTTGCGCTATATAGCGCAAGGATATCGATTTGTCCGCTCCGCTAAACGGTGAGGTTTTTTCCTCCTTGAATAGCGATATCAGAGCGGAGCAGTCAATAGCGACCACTCCGCACCGCCATGAAATTCAGTGAAATTTCATAGCGTTTCGGAGCGGTTCGGGTATTGTTTTGAGGGTTGTCAAACATCTCAAGAAAATGTTTGCTGGTCTCTCCACCTTGACTTTTGATGAGGAAATCACTCGGATTGAAAAGATGTGCTCGCGCAAAGGAGAAGAAGTCCCATTTTCGACTCCAATTATCTTGAAAGATTATCCCGAGATCAACAACTGGTTAACCAAACTCGAGTCTCAGATGCAGATATCTTTGGCCAAATTACTTTCGATGGCAATGGACCAACTGGCCACGTTTTATAGCAATGGTGATACATTGGACAAGGAGAAATTTTTCAAATGGATAGAATCATTCCCGGCGCAACTGGTAGTTCTTGCTGTTCAGACTATGTGGACACGAATACGAATCGTGGAAGACACGCTGAAGACAAATGCAGAATTGAATTCGGCTCTTGGGATCGTGATGCAGACATTGGATCTCCTTGCGTTTGTGGTCTTAGGCGAATTGAAGCCAGTAATGCAACGCAAATGTGAACACTTGATCACTGAATTGGTACATCAACGTGATGTCATCCGGCTTTTGATTAAAGATGAAGTCGACTTGGTCACATGCTTTGAGTGGCTTTATCACATGCGTTTCTACCTTGATGCATCTGTGTCGAATCCTACGGAGCGGCTATCGATTCAAATGGCTAATGCTGTGTTCCCTTATGGTTTCAAGTATCTTGGTGTACCTGATTGATTGGTGCAGACACCTTTAACCAATTGTTGTTACTTTACACTGACCCAAGCCCTTCACGGTAGACTAGGAGGCTCGCCCTTTGGACTGGCAGGTACAGGTAAGTGTTTATCGAAGCATTTCAAACCATATAATCCTTAAAGACAATGTTTGTCATGCTGAACTCACATCACATGTATTTTTTTGGTAAAGGTAAAATGGAGTCTGTCAAAGGACTGGGTGTTCAGCTCGGACGTTTTGTTCTAGTATCTGTTGTGACGAGACTTTTGATTTTCAAGCCATGGGTCGGATCTTTGTGGGACTTTGTCAAGTCGGAGCTTGGGGTTGTTTTGACAACGCTAATCAACGTGAAGAGAGGATCTTGAGTGCTGTCTCGCAACAGATCCAGAGTATTCAACATGGTTTACGTGCTGCTTCCATCGATCCTAAAGCCGAGGTGGAATTGGTTGGTAAGACGTTAGGGATTAACCCGCATACTGGGTGAGTACTTTCACATTTGTCTTCATTCTCTGATGAAAGAGGACACTTGGGTGATGATTGTGATGGTTTTATAGGATCTTCATTACAATGAACCCTGGGTATGCCGGACGTCGCAATTTGCCCGATAACTTGAAGAAGCTCTTCCGAAGCATGGCCATGACACGCCCTGATCAAGAGTTAATCACTCAAGTCATGTTATAAGAAAGTTTAGCATCCAAAGTCGTACCATTCTTTAGTTTATGTGACAAACAATTAACCCGACAACTGCATTACAACTTTGGTCTTTGGGCCCTCAAGGCTGTGCTGACCAGCGCAGGACATTCAAAACGTGGTCGACTTCAGCTGAAGTCAACAGATGAACTCGCGGATGTCTCGGATTCTCGCGCTGAACAGGAGATCTCGATTCAATGTGTCACAGAGACCATTGTACCAAAGCCGGTGGCAGACGATGTGCCATTGTTGACCAGGTAAGTGGAAATATTTCATCAGTATCTAAGACTTAAAAATGGGCAACTATCATAGCGACTGATCTCATTGTGCCTTACCCTGTACAGTTTGTTATCCGATCAGTGATCTCGACAAGCTCAAGGAACATATCACAGCAGTTGCTGCCAAACGTCATCTGGTCATGGGCGATGTATGGTGTCAGAAAGTGGTACAACTGTATCAGATTCAGAATATCCAGCACAGTCTGATGATGGTCGGTCCCGCGGCAACCGGGAAGAGTCAAGCTTGGCGTGTTCTACTCGCTGCTCTTGAGCGATTTGAAGGGTTTGAAGGCGTCTCCTATGTTATCGATCCTAAGGCAATTTCCAAGGACGCCTTATATGGAACTCTTGATTCCACTACGCATGAATGGAACAATGTTCTCTTCACAAATATCTTACGTAAGATTGTTGATAACGTGCGCGGTGAAGATGCCAAGAGACATTGGACCATCTTTGATGGTGATGTGGATCCTGAGTGGGTGGAAAACTTGAACAGGTAAGCTATGATCTATTATCCGTCCTGTTTTTGCGAGGTACTCATCAAGAACGTTGAACGGCAGACATCGAACAAAGTGTTCTTGATGACAACAAACTTCTTACCCTCCCCAATGCTCAACGGTTGAATCTCCCTCTAAATGTGAGGATCATGTTCAAAGTCAAGTCCCTCAAATACGCCACTCTAGCTACGTTCAGTTGCTGTGGGATGGTTTGGTTCAGTGAAGATGCGGTGACGCCGGCAATGATCTACCAGAATTATCTATTGATGAGCCATCATCTCGCTTTGGATTCCTTCGACAATGACATCTCATTGATGGACGCACCAGCCCGTTGACTGGATAAAGCTAGCAAAGTCTCACAAAACCTCACAACTCAGCGCCAAATCATCAAGGTTTTGACGCCTCACTTTGAACCGGATGGATTGGTGACAAGAGCGCTCAAGTACGCGGCTGATGTCAAACGTATCATGGAATTCATAGTGAACATGATAGATGGTTAGCAGCAACATATCTTCAATCGCCAGTATTCATGAAAAACTATCTGAAAAAATCAAAACCATTTTATATGATAAAAAATCCATAAAAAAACTGTTTCTTGTTTCAATTTAGTTGTACTTGAACCTGAAGAACTTGTAGGAGGCTCATCAAAAGAATTTAATGAAGAAATATTAAGGGCAAATGTTAAAGAAAAAGGAAAGGATACAAAGTAGGAAAATCAGACTGGTATTTTGGTTTAAGAAGGTTTGGCTAATTTGGTGGATTTGGGATAGATTGGTTTGTTGGATCTCTTAGGTCAAAAATGTTGGAGAATTAATTCAAATCCCTAGAGCTATTGGAATTATAAAGATTTAAGGAACAGCCATCAATTTTTTAATACATCATTATATTCTGAATCTCACCCATATTGAACACACCCTTCATCAATCTCTTGTCGGGCACATTGTTGAGCCATAATATCCTTGCGATGACTTTGATGATATTCAGAAACATCGGGGTCCAATTCATCAATCTTTTGTATAAAAAAATACTTCTTTGAAAAACAAGAATATAAAACGGTCAACAAGTCCCCACGATTCCTTAGGCAAACATCACATCTTACTGGATTTTTATGGAATCAAACCCTTTGATCAGATCAGATATATATGATAATAAGGTTGAACAAGGTTGAACAACCTCCAGACAGCCTCCGAATGTTAGCACGAGCTTATCCCAATCTTTTGAGATACCTGAACCTAATCCATCAACTGAAAATCAAGACGTTATACCAAGATCATGTATTCCTCAAACATCCGATCTTGATTCAAATCCTCAATCAAGATCAACAGGATATTCAAATGAACAACCTAATCAAATCACTCAATTGTCTGACAACAGAAGAAGAAAATTAATGAGTAATAATGAAACAACGGATTGGAGACATGCATTAGTGGAACAAATGCATAATGATTTTGATGCTGGTCTAGATAGAACGATGGCAGTGAATAGATTACGTCAACTGACCATGAATCATCGCGCATCTAATAACAATAACAACAATCTGAACCCACCCACTTTACTTTCAGCTGAACCTGTTCCACGTAACTTAGTGGGTACTTGACGTAACGTTTGATCACAATGTCAAGCCAATAATAATCTAAATCGTGGGATCAATCCAGCAACTTCTTTATCAGATCCAATTTCTAGATCTTCGATTCAAGTTTATCTAGATTATTGTGGTGCACCTCAAGCTGATTGTTCAATCTTTTGATTTCAATTTGCTAATCCGACATCATCAAGTTCATCACGAACTCGTTCATTATCATTATCAAGAGGAACAACTAAAGGATGTGGAAAATCAAACACGATTCGATCGATTAATCCTTCACATGCAGCTTGTCAACCGATTCCGAATGAAATGTTTAAAACTCCAATTGAGATTGTCTTGTCATCTGACTCTTATCCGATCTCTCATTCGGTTGGAATCATTGATTCGGAATCTAGATCAGAATTTGAAAATGATCCTTCTAATCCTTGTAATAAAGAAGATCAATCAACTAATCAACAAGACAAATTTGTTTGTTATTGTACTAACAACGCCGAGCCACTTACGCTCCGGATAGCGCTAACGTAGTGATAACGTAGCTTTATGCGTTAAAGTATCCAATAGCGTAGCTGGCCTCGCAATAGTCACGCTTGCAAATACCCGTAGTGGAATTTTTTCAGAAAAGTTACGTTATCCATACGGGATAACGGGGCTTTTTAAAAACCCTACGCAACAGGGCCAGCCCCGCTAATGTAGATAGGATAGCGCATAGTGTTACGCAGGGGTCTGTACCAATCGAGCACGCCACACTGGACCACTCGACAATCCGAATCTAGCAGCTCTAGATCCACATCTAGACCTCGAACCAGCAACGACAACCCTTTTTGGGATATCGTCATGGCCCAAAAGGATACCTTCATACTGCATCACGCAAGGGTCCTTACTGATCTTGATTCGAAATCAGAAGGTGAGTGACCTTTCGCTGATTTTCTTTCTTCTCCTTTTCGTTTCACTGACTCTCATTTCATTCTTCCCATCCTATCCCTTATACTTTTCACTTTCACTTTGATTTCTTAGCCTATCAAACCCATTTTCGTTCCCACAATTTTGAACTATTTTATAAAACTTATCACAGTTATACATCAGTCGCAACGATTCACCCATCTCAGCTTTTCTTCTTTTCAATCTTTATACAATTAATTCAATATCAATACTTTTACCTATCTGTCATGCCAATGCCAGAAGGCTCCAAGTCGCAAAACAATCCAATGTCATCACAAATCCAAGCCACGCCTGGTTCCAGTCGCTCTCAACGCATACGTCAACCAACTTCGAACCCTGGGATGGTTTCCCCGTCACCTGATGGTCGCCGAAGGGTTTCAGTCGAACCCCCGTCGTCAACTACCCACAAGACGAAAAACTTGGGAAAGAAACAATCATACACGGCTACAAAGAAGAAAATCACGACTGGAAAGAAGCAAGCAATGGTCATTGATTCTTCTCAAGATGAACAAGATGATGGTGATGTTCCTGATGTCGAAGTTGTTTGACAGAGAAAGAGAAAACCAAAGCAAAAAGACCTACCAGTAAGTAAACTTCATCATTCATACAATGTGCTCAAGCTGATGAGTCAGTTCTAAATCTTGATTGTTTTGTTAAAAGGACTATTCATCCAAACACGTTACTGAAGAAACGATCAGAGCCGACTCAGACGAAGAAAACAACACAGTTCGGAAACGTCAACGTATCACTATTGAAGACAGTGACAAGAACGATGCCCTCTTGGCATACTTTGGAGAACCTCAGTATCGTCCAAAAGATGTAAGTGCCATTTCGCCACTGCTGTTGGTTGTAATCTTTTTCTCCTCATCATCAACTGCTTTCCCTCCTTCAGGACAAATCCAAGCGACCACTAGGCTACCCGTGTTTGTGGTGCAGCCGAGACACATCTAACCCGGTTCGGATCAGCTACACCAACCCCACAGGTAATCTCAAAGCTCACCGCGATGGTTTGACTCAGGAAGGACGATCAGCAGCGGGCTGCCCTGGCCGACGTAGAGCTCGGGAAGCTGGGATATTGGTTCCACCCTCAGTTGCCGAAGTTCGCGCCCGTGAGGAAGCTGAACGTAAGAAGAACAATGGGCCACTCGACTCCTACGTAACAAGCACAAAGGTTTCAAAATTCGAGAATCTCACTTTCAACCAAGGCATGGCAGTCTGGCTGGTCCGTCAGTCTTTACCATGGACACGACTTGCCAATCCGTGGCTCCGTGCATGTGTTCAATACCTCAGACCTGAAGCTAAGCTTTATGGCCGGCATTGGGCTGCACTTGAAGCCAAGCGTCTAAACCTCTCCATGAAGGAGCAAGTAATCAACGAGCTCAAAGTTTGATATACACTTCTTCCCACTTGCTTTGTTCCCCATTCCTTCCTTTCCTTGAAAGTACTGACAATCTGGTTGTCAAATTCACAGGGCCTCGACTCTAAGTTTTGTATGCAGCACGACGTGTGGACTTCAAAAGGAAACCGGCACGGTTTTATCGGCGCATCGGTCAATTATATTGATCCCTCGTGGAAGTATGTTTCTCGGCATCTCACGCTGAAGGTAGTGGCATGGGAGCACAGAGGTGTTTGGTTGGCTGAACCGTTGGCGAATGTACTCATCAAGAACAATCTTGCTGAAAAGATAAGTTTAGTCTACTGATCTATTTCCATTAATACATAGACTGATGTTGTTTATAGTTGCGGACCTCACTTGCTTAGCCAAACAACCGACTCGGGTTCAAACAATAAAACCATGGCCAATGAAATGCATCGGCAATTCATTGGCCATTATGGTACTGACTCGTCCTACCAATGGAATCCCAAAACGATGCACGCGTTTTGTTTCTGCCACAAGCTTGCGCTTGTGGTAGGTGCCGGATTGGCAGCCCTAGGTCTGAAGACACCTCCACCTCGCCGTGTCAAGACGGCCGTTCGTGGACGGTTTCCAGCCGTTTGTACAACTTTACTTGAAGAGGATGAGCCGCCGGAAGACCCCCGTTCTGGTGATGGCCCGGTTCTCGAGGTACCTGATCTTCCTACTTCACCCACGGAGGACGATTGAGCTTCCGATGTTGAACACGACCTTCAAGAATTAGATGAAGATGATTTGGACGCCAACATTATGGAACGTTTGGAGGCTTCCATGGCAGAGAAAGAGGTAGACGATGAGGAGGATTGGGATGCAGCGGATGCTGAGGATGCTGAAAATCCTTTGTTGATGCTTAATGACACGGTGGCTCCAACTCACAGGAGGGAGGCAAACAAGTTAGATTACATTTTGGAAAAGGTATGTCTCATTCCTTCCTCACTATTTTACACCAATCATGATCGACACCATCCACTTACACCAATCATGATCGACACCATCCACAGCTCGACTTTGTCATTAGGAGGATCACTCGATCCTCATCTTGGCGTAATGAATTTAAAAGGATCATGAAAGCTCGTGGGCTATCTCTGGGATCGTTGATTGCAGGGTACGGAATTCGATGGAACATCAAGTACATCAGCAGGCATAAAGCATGGCTGGCACGTGAGGTAAGCTTTCAATCTATTTGTTCATTTAAACAAACTCAAACTGACATATTATTACGATAGGTGATTGACCAAGTTTTGAAGGAAGACCTTGCACGTGTCCATTCAAAGACTCGCCGACCTCGCAAAAACGGGAAACCTTATGGTTACTTCCACGAGATTTCAATAAGTCCTTCAGAATGGGCCTCAATTCAAGAACTGAACTCGGAACTTGAGGTATATTACAATTTGTCTTTTTCTTTCGATTTTTCATTGAATTGACTTTTGAATCCTTTCTTTCTATTCTTCTATTACATACAGCCGTTTTTGTCCGTCACCAAACAAATGGAAGGTAACATGCCCACTGGGGCTTTAGTTATTCCTAAATATGTTGAAATACGAATTCGGTGGCAGGAACGAGAGATTGACTTACCAATCAGGGACGCACATTACCCTATGATTGCCGCAATGCTTGCCAAGTTGCAAGTCTATCTAGACGAGGCCCTTGCATGCGAAACGTTGGTAACGGCAACAATTCTACACCCTGCTTTCCGACTTAAATTCTTCGAGAAATTCTTTGAGAAAACATCAACTACATACATCAATGCCAAATCAACCTTCAACCGGATCTTTCATGAAGATCAGCTGCAAACAACAAAAAAGAAGACCTCAAAAGCTCCTGTGTCAGAACTTTCAGCAGACCGATCACGCCCTTCAACTTCAGCTATATATGACTTGTATAGTGATGATGATGATGGTGTTGAGGACTTTGGCGACGATTCACAAATGAAAGAGTACTTTCGTGCTTCCGTTCGGATGAGAGAACCTGAGTATGACCTGGCCAATCCTAACGAAGCTCTTCGCTGGTGGGCGGTAGGTTTGCTGTCACTTTAATCAACTCCATTCAATCTGTACTAACTCGTTTCTTTACTCCCTTTGTAGACAAATTACGCTCGGTTCCCCATTATTGCTATAATGTCTCGTGATTATCTGGCTTGTTCGGGGTCTTTGGCTGGACCTGAGCGCACATTCTCAGCAGCAGCTGATGTGTGTTCAGCCTCTCGAGGAGGTTTAAGTCCTATAAACATCGAGAGATCGGTTTCAACTCACATGTGGCTTGTTGAGGGTGTACCTTTGGGCGAAGAGTTTGGCAAGGTTATTGAGTGCATCAGGGTGAATGATTTCATGTAGTTTCCTATTTGTTATTTTTCTTTTGTGCTTTTTTCTGTTTTTTCAACAGTGGCAATTTTAAAACACTGTTAACGAGTTAATGTAGAGTTAACGTAGCTTTGTCAGTTACGTTAGCATATTGAGATAGCGGTCAACGCTTGTAAAATCTACGCTAAGCGCTACATCGTAGCTCTAGACGGTACGTTAGCCATTTGTGAAATATCCCGATAACGGGTACAGCTACCCTACGCGTTATCTGCTATTTAGCGTAGAGTAGCGTAGCTGTCTCGGCGTTGGCTCTAATTACCAGCTGATTTATTTTTCTCACAGCCTCCTCGCCAACCACAACAGCCCATCCAGCCACTTAAAGCCTCTTCCTCCTCTTCCCCTTCTTCCAATTCATGTTTGTGCAAAGAGCTGTGAATCTTGCACTGGTTTCGAGCTCGGGCATGAAGAAATGTTGTAGAAATAGAATGATTGTATTTTTCCATAAGTTCTGTATCCATTTTTTCAAATGGAGTACATTGGACAATCAATACAATCAAAAGGTCCTTTTTGTTGATAATAACTACAGTTCCAGTATTGATTATAATATGAGGGTTTTCAAGTAAAGGGTGATCAATTAAACTATATCGAAAGATGAATTTTGTATCATAAGGTAATCCTAAGTCTTTGACAAGTTTCTTTTTTAAATTGGTGCGCTTGGTATGATGTCGTGGATAAAGCGACCCAATGGTTTGTTCTTTTCGATATTTATCTCGGGACTTGTAATAGCTTGGTGAGGTTCTGGACTTGAAGCCTGGTACATGAATTCCCGCTTTTTTCTTTCTGATAGTAGATCTTTGACGTGTCATAATTAATAAGTAAGAAAGATGGTTCAAGTTGAGTAGTGAAACCGAACTATCAAAGCTATGAACCAGAGATAAGATAGAGAGATATTTGCTAAATTAACCAAATCGAACTAAATACATACGGAAATAATGGTGTGTCAATAATTTTCAATCTCATTCAGGTAAGGAACGAAACTTATTAGCTCACACTCGTGATTGAATGCACTGATATGACTAAATCAGCTCCTCGAATGATCGTGTCCAGTATTCGCTGGGGTGGTGAAGGACGACAAGATGAACCAATAAAAGCTTTATCTGTTGCATTTCGGAAATCGTTGGGAAGATGAAAGGTCAGCATCCAACATCCCACTTACTTGGAATACAAGTATCTACTCACCCAAAGAACTTCCTCGCACGGGGTCCGATCACTTTGCAGAGGAGACTGTTGAAATAAGTAAGATACCGAATGGGAGCAATAGCGATTGAGGAAACACTGCTAATCGTAGAACTTCCTCCCTGAGATGGCCGAATTCTCCCGGTTCGTAGCACGGAGTCCGACAACGAAGGAGAAAGCAGCTCTGTCTGCAGGTGGAGAGAACTCGGAAGTGAAGTGTAGCGATGAAAAGAGGAAGCTATCCTCTGTCTCTGATTGGTTTAGGTTTGCAGAGGGGACTGTTGAAATAAGTAAGATACCGAATGGGAGCAATAGCGATTGAGGAAACACTGCTAATCGTAGAACTTCCTCCCTGAGATGGCCGAATTCTCCCGGTTCGTAGCACGGAGTCCGACAACAAAGGAGAAAGCAGCTCTGTCTGCAGGTGGAGAGAACTCGGAAGTGAAGTGTAGCGATGAAAAAAGGAAGCTATCCTCTGTCTCTGATCGGTTTAGGTATCCGAATCAAGTCACAGGTCAAATCCATTATGTTAGGGTCACATTAGGGTTGTGCAACCATGGGTTAGGTTTGGCGGTGTTTGGTTTTGGTCAACCTGTAAGTGTCTGGATTTCTTTTCCCAGATTAATCAGAAAAATTTAGAGTCGACTCTCCATCAAATATCAAATTCATGGCGATCAATCAGGACCACCATTTCGCATTTGGGCGCATCTTCAATTCCCTCCAGGCTCGAGAAATCAATGATTTGAATCACGAATCTCTTGAACTCGGCCATTACCACTTTGACAATGGGTTTGGAGAAGATCCCCATCCGAAAGCAAGTAATCATCCATTTAATTTAATTTATCCACCTGCCATCTGTGATACTAACTTATCTCAGCAACTAGGCTCATCTTCATTCTGCGGATGCAGAGGACCTAGCTACGGGACGCAGTCCCGTAGCGCCCCGGGACCGTACACCACGTACGCCTTAACCGTACGGGCGTACCCGGGTTGAGTCCCTTAGCCCGTAGGTCCAAAACACGTACGCCCCGCAACCTCAACCTCCAATTCGTCGCCTGAAACCACGTTCAGGCGACGTTCTATGGTTACAAAACTTAACAGACACGCCCATGGTATGATGTACCCACCTTGACACCCTCCAATTCGTCGCCTGAAACCACGTTCAGGCGACGTTCTATGGTTACAAAACTTAACACACACGCCCATAGTATGATATACCCACCTTGACACGCATGTAGGCCCTCACGTATAAGACTGAACCTCACCTGAACAAATATAGGACTGAACCTCACCTGAACAAATATAAGACTGAACCTCACCTGAACAAATGGGAGCCATCCCAAGGTTTCGACGCCCAAGACCAATCTCAGGCGCCGTGTATCACTGGGTACAGCGCCCCTCAAAAGCTACCATGTAGCATGCAAAACAGCCTGATGATATCTGACACACAATGTTGTGCTGAACAGACCCACAATAGAACCAAACGTCGCCTCAAACCCTTTCCAGGCGACGAATCATCAGTATAACACTGCTGGTATACAGGTACCACACACATGTAATGTAATTTGCGCAGCCGCAGTTAGGTTAACAGCAGCTGCGGTTAACCTAACGTGGTGATAGACACCCCTATAAATACCGACCGATACACTCTGATACGCGCGCGCACCAATCACACCCTTAAACCTTTGAACCACAACAGATCACCCATAAATCACCACCACCACACCAGTCCGCACCTACATCTCCATCAAAAAAACCATGAGCCAGGTCAGCCATCCCTCATCAGCCTTATCTTATTCCCCCACCCCCCTTTCTCTGTATTACCAACTTCAGAACCAAACCACCCGGACCAATCGTCGCCTGAAGCAACTTCCAGGCGACGATTACAACGCTTGGGCAGTCCAAGATCCTTCCACCAGCGTTGATATCTGTCAAGGTAGCAAATCGTTGCCTGAAGCAACTTCCAGGCGAAGATTTCAACGTTTGGGCAGTCTGAGATCCTTCCACCAGCGTTGATACCTGTCAAGGTAGCAAATCGTCGCCTGAAGGGCATTCCAGGCGACGAATCTGTCTCACTGGCTGATACCACGACTTGGACACCATGATGATATCGCAGCCTCGTCTGAGATTGATCTCAGGCAATCATTCATTTACACTCAGTACTGAACACCAGCTTAATCAAACGTCGCCTGACGGGCATCACAAGCGACGAATAAACCACAACCCCTTCATCTCCAACGTCGCCTGAAGCCCATTCCACGCGACGATCTGCTCCAGACACCTCCCTCTTATGCGATGCGCAAACGCCGCCTGAAAAGCTGTTCAGGCGACGTTTCATTACAAAATCTTCATATGAACACCCTACTTACTACTTAACCTCCGTTTACGAATGCTGATAACCCACTCTGACCATCCACAGAGCAACCAATCCACCAGAGAGGAACTCATGACCGGACGTGGAACCACGCCTACTCCGAAGGCACCCAGGGTGAGTATCAAACAAATGAACCGCAAGCATCAGAGTGTAAAACTGAACCAATACTTGCCACACCTCAGCACAAAAGTCCGGCGGGCCCAAAAACCCAAGCAGATCCTGTTCAAGATAGAGCACACAAGGTCAGGACCTTATATACACCGCATGAAGTAACCGGGCTGACTGTATTACGAGTAGACTGGAAACCCACCCCATCAAGACGAGGAGAAAGATGTGGAGAGTGACGACTGGCCAAATGAAGATGTCAGTTTTGGAACTCACTTACCTGCACATAAGAAGCTGAACCGTAATCGCCATGCAACCTCACAGGAAGAACCAGGTTTCCATCACAGGCCGTGACCGCACGAGAAGGCAGTGAAGAAGTAAGTATGACTTATCCCTAATATTCCTTATATCAGTACTGATTGATTCCGCGATTCAGGAATCAGGCGACAGTTCTTCGGACGAAGAACCGGACCTCAAGCCTGTTCCAGTAAGAACCACTGACTGATGCACCACATAAATATGACAAACCTACTATTCATGAACCATGCTGACACGCCCCTTTTTGATACACAGGTCACCATGGGCAGTAGTCAGTCCTTTAAGATCGAGGTGGCCAAGGAGCAGTACAGTCTCAGTGAGTACATTCACGCAATGTACTTATTATGAAGTCCTCTACTGACAGTTAGCTCTAGTTCAGAACTTCTACACTGTGACGAAGGAAAATATGGAAGGTGTACTTGCCTCTAGTGACCCCGCTCTCATTGGCAAAGAGATCAACCTTATGACCTCTACCTTGAAAGCCATTCAACAATCTGTCCGCTCCAAAGAAAAGAAACTTAACGCCGCTATCAACGCCAAGCACCCAGAGGTCACCATCATAGAAAGGGCAATGTCCCCACTTATCCTGAAGCCCAAACATCCGGATACTGTTCCAGCATTGACTGCAGGAGGGGAGGACCAAGCCCCAGGAAGTAAGTGAGACTTTCTATAACTGCAAGGCATGTATACACGCTGATAGAAGTAACTCACCGCAGAACCTACTCAGGAGGCTGAGGAAGGTGTTGTGTTGAAGGGCGATGTCGAAAGTGAGTGCAGGAGGCCGGCAATTGGTGGTGATTATCAGCTCATTTGAGAATTGTCGATTCAGCAGCAGGAAATCACAATACAGACGGGAATGGAGAGGCGGAAGTGGAAACACGTAAGTTTGATAAGCATATAGATGACCAGATTCAAATGACTGACATACCTATGTACAGAGCCAGGCGAACGCCTTGCGGCTGATGTGGAGGGGGCAGGGGCAGGACCGGAACGCCCTGTGGCGCAGAAGAAGCGGGCGGTGAATGTTAGACACGGTAAGGATGAGTTATTTTATATTTAATTCAACGTTTGAAGCTGACTTCAATGGGACATTCCTACCACCACAGCACCAACCACCACCAAGCCTCCACCTTCGAAGCGCAACCCTGCGGCCGGCAAATTCAAAAGCGCAGAATTTGTTGATGACAAAGACATGCCCAGCCATGCGAGGAATGCGACAACGAGCCTCACCAACCCGCCACCAGCTCCTCAGGCAGCTAATCCGCCAACCGACTCTCATGCTCAAGGCAGGACCACCGCGGCTACACAGCAGCCACGTACCGGACCTCCCACCGCGTCCACGTCTGCTGCCCAGTCTGCTGAACCCCTTGGGGAAGTCGTGGTACCTACGGAAAAGAAGAAGGCACGAGGGAAGAAAGGGCAAGAGGAGGAAAGGCCAGCGTTTAGGCTTGAGGTGAACAAAAACCACAAGTTTCACAAGGCCAAGATTTACCTAGGCAGTAAGTGTGACTATCCCTTTCACATCTTTTCCCCTTACATCCGCCCCACTTAATTTCTACTCTGCTGCATGCGTCGTGCCCTACCACCCCTTCTGTTGACCCGATAGTACGTGGCCTTGAAGGAAACGTCGCCTGAAGGGTGATCTAAGCGATGTTTTATGAATTCCATTGGATTCATGGCATTCCCAGCATCCAGAACGTCGCCTGGAAGCATCTTGAGGCGACGATGCGGTGTTGCAATGGTTATCATTGACATAGATGAACAATGTATCAAACGTCGCCTGATATGTATATCAGGCGACGTTTGATACAATGTCTGGACCTCAAATCGTCGCGTGAAACATATCTCCGGCGACGATTGGCTGCGTTTGAGTCCATCCATTCGTCGCTTGAAGCCTCTTTCAAGCGACATTTGACATCATTAGAGTACATCAATTCGTCGCCTGAAACATGTCTCAGGCGACGTTTGGTACGATTTGACGTGTTTAGCTGTATCAAACACTGAGACTCGAAATGCACTGTAGCCAACAAATGCACATAGATTCAAAGATTCATTCGCCTGATGTCACTAATGCTTCATACTGACCTTTGTTACTTCCCTCACTTTGCCCACACTCAGATTTGTTGATGAATAAGACTCCCAAAGAAACCCAGCGTATCCTGGCCTTTGAGGATCAAATGCCCACTGGTCAGTACCAATGGGGCGAGGTTCTCAGCTACCCGGTGCGCACCATCCTGCATGAATGGTCCTACGACGAAGCCACCGAAGCTGGCAGGGCCAATGCGGACGACCTTCACAAGTTTGTGCTGTTGATGAAGGACATGACTGATGATGACAAGATGTCCACTCAATTGAAATCATGTCAGTATAGGTTCTTCACAACATCTTTTATTAGTGATTAACTGATGTGTCATCACTCCGACAGCGCCCTGCTTGATGCAAATTCATCAGGCTGACCCGATATGGCGCCCTGAGAATATCAACTGGGCCCTTGTTCAAAGGGCCACGGAATATCCCTGGAAGCACAGGAACGCCATTCTACGCGCCCTCCACCAAATGACCTGCCGAACCTACAATAAGTAACAGTGGGGTACTGATGCCGAACTCCTGAAGGACCTCAATGGTGGATTTCAAGGATTATTTACATGTCTTCAAGAAAGTTTGGATCATATCACGCTAGACACTGATCACCACGAAATCACCATTGTAACTGAAGGCGAAGATTCCGTCCACGAAGACTTTGTGGAGCTTTCGAAAAGCATGGCTTGGCTCTTCCGCGGAGCGATGGTATCTAATCGGCCTGAAGTAGATGGGAAGAAGAGTAGCACACGAAACCCGCATCGCGGTCTAGCTTGGCTGAAACGCAAGTTTTTCTTAGTCCTTGTTGGGGTCCTGATGGTATACGAGGCCAAACAGCAAGATCTTCGACTCGAACGCGCCAAAGAGAGCCGAATGCCTCAAGCCGCCATCACAAAGCTGAAGGCGCAGCTCAAAGACAACAGTTGCATCAAGCAATTTGTCCGAGAGCAGGTCAAGGTCAAGCGGCTTGCCATCAAGGGCGACGCGCCATCAGCTATTGAAGGCGACGGCGCACCTACGGAACGAGATCATACTCGCGCGCTCTCTGAATTCCGACGCAGTGTCATGCAACATATGGCCGTCTTCTTGGCTTTCGGAACTGCCGGGTTGTTCCATGTCTGGCCAGGAAGTCATGATCAAAGTATGCAAGAAGGCGGTCTTTTGATTCACTTGACGTCTCTTCTGGTAGCTTGTTGACGTGGCAAGGTTGATGCGGAGGAGATTCAGGAGCAGTGGGGTTATGGCTGTCGAGCTTGGAATCGCATGGACAACCACATGTATTGAATCCTCAAGTTATTCATGACTTCAGATGGTGTCTTCAAGACGGAGGTCAACTGGCCAACGATGACGGACTTATTCCGAGATCAATTCGATGCCACCAAGCTGGCTCATGTGCTCACCCTTGACATGCAATGCGAGATCTGCCTGCCAGGTCAGAGCCGATCCTTGACAGGCGCTATTGCACCCCCGGTTAAGGACAAGGACAAGGCCAAACAGCTACTCAGACCTTCACAGGTTCAGTTTTGCAAGATGTTTGGCCCCACCGAAGGCGACTTACATCCAGTTTCCAAACGAGGTGAAGGCCTCCACCCGGAGAAGCAAGCTTCCAAGGACAACCCCTCGACTTCGACTTTCACCCCTCAAGATAAATCAGCTCCTCAGCAAACTCAAGTTCAATCCAAGGGTGCAGGAGGTGCGGAGAAGCGTGCTAGTACGTCTTGGGCACCAGTGGTTAAGAAGAAGCGTAAGTTGGTTAATGCTACGAGTGAAAAGGCTGGAAACAGTGCCACGGGGCCATCTCAGGACACCCAAGCGAGCCAACAAGGTGCTTGAGACCCCTCAATGATTGTATTTATCGGTAGCACCCAAGTTGTGATTTTTTGTTTGTTCCCTTTTCGAAAATCTAAAGATATGTGATCCCATGTTGCCATGTGTTGTTTTTTGTACATCAATTGCAACGCAGTGCCTGACTTGAGTGATGCAACGTCTAAGAGTGAGTGTGGAGTAGGTACCGCCCGGTGAGATGGTATTAGCTGGTGTACATGCAAAACGTCGCGCGAGGTGCATTTGAGGCGACGAATTCCTTCAACTGTGTGGAGTAGCCACGCGTAAGTGGTGACTCCGCATACCACATGTCATATGAAAGTGGTGGTGCCTTTCAAGACATCATGTCCACCTGTTCATGTGGCCAGTGGCCTGTGTGTCAGTGTATCAGTTGATGTCCAATCCAAACGTCGCGCCAAATGCGTCTGAGGCGACGTTTACCTCTTTCTGTGTAGAGTAGGTGGCCTGTGTGTCAGTGTATCAGTTGATGTCCAATCCAAACGTCGCGCCAAATGCGTCTGAGGCGACGTTTACCTCTATCTGTGTAGAGTAGCCACGCATAAGCGGTTACTCTGCGTAATACATGTCATATGAAAGGCTTGTGGTGTGTGTCAACATATCATAAACACTTGCTCATTATGTGATCATGAAGGTCTGATTTGTTGCGCATCGTGACTTTCAGGCGACAAAAGGTGATACAAGTAGGTTCCAAACTAATTGGACCTACCATGCCCAGCATGCCCACACCAGTGGCTGGAGACGTAGGTGTTGAATGACTGTGTTGGTCTACTCCTACTGCGCTTACGCAATAGTCCCTCCAGTATAAGAATAGCACTACATGATACAGGCATTTGGGGGTGCGGTCTGATATGAGCACCCACGTCTCCAGCCGCAGACATCAGTCAAAAGATACACAAATATGTATTCAGTAATTTGATACACACCATGCCGTAATATGCTAGCTTCCCCAACAAGGTATGAAGCTGTCTACCACATTGAAATGCACTGAGGTGCCAGAGACACCAAATAGGCTGATGAATCCCTCTGATTGCTGCCAATGGGCACATGTACTTCCTTACAAAGCCAGTATAAAGCTTCACAACATCATTGGAGGATCTTGAAAGAGTGACGCCTTTTGTATGTCAATCCAACATACCAACGCACATAACATATTACACAATGAATGTGGCCATTGACATTGCTTGCATGCATCCTTGTAATGCCATGACTGGTGACACTACAAAGTAACAAGCTGTCATTGTAATCAGAAATATTGATGATTGCCTGAACCTGGAAGTTAGATGTAACCCGCAGCCAGGCCAGCAACGTCTGGTATTTTGGAATGTGATCACAGTTCTTTATGCTTTACAACATTTCTTTGTGGTTGGTTAACATCCTACGTGTAGGCAATATAACAACTATTTGTTGGCTTAGCTCCAATTTATCTCATCAAGATACCTCGCCTATATATTCACCCAACAGTATTCCAGTTATAATATCAGGGTCTGGCTTTGCGAGTGAATCAATAATCAGGCGGAGTAGTATATACGTCATTTTGATGCGGATGGTAAGGTGAAACCTTGCCCCCCAGAGCAGAGGCATTGCTGCGCACAGCTGCGGCTAAACCTAATAGGTTTATCCGCAGCAAGTTTATCACCAACTAGGTTAGACTGTGCTCTGCTACTTCTACCCTGTCCCCGCCCAACATTCCGCAATATGAGCCTGACAAGTCCGGCTGTGACACTTGCTGCCGCTACATTTCACAGGCAACCTACCCTACGAAGTCAACTACTCACTAAGAAGTACACCGGGCTACAGTCAGGACTGGTAAGCCGATAGACCATATTGCCATCAAGTATAGAAGTGATAACATTGCGCCACAGCCTCTATAGGCTCCAACGGCACTCCACAGGCCTTTTGCACGCCAAACCACGTGCACACTTTGACTGTAAAGTGGACCCACGGGAGGGCTCAACGACAAAGCTTCCACTGCAAGGGTGAATCGAGACAGTTTGGTATTTTCCAAGTGTGTAATCGTCGCTTGAAACGTCCGTCAAGCGACGAATTGAACGCCAACATGGTATCATGCGCTTGGCACAGGCATTCCTTACCACCCGATTGACCATTATCGCCCATTGGCTCACAAACCTCCTGGTATTTGTAAGGGTACACAGATAGACAAGTGGCTATGGGGTTAGACTATGGGATTAGACATATTAGAGTACACTATCTTCCTTCACGCCCGGCTTCGGATGGTTCCTTACTCCTTCGAGAGCATCATTTCGGACCATCTGGAGCTAGGTGAGCTTATTTCTCTTCTTACTCCTTTGGAGCATTTCTCTTGTTATCTTGTTAGTTGTTGTGTTGCTGACTCCTTCGAGAGCATCATTTCGGACCATCTGGAGCTAGATCGTAATAGAAACAGAAGTTCCAAGTCCATCGCTCTCGTGAGAAGTCGTGCCGGACTAGTTTCCGGACCCCCAGTGAAGGTTCTCACGAGAACCTTACACTTTTTTTGACTTGATTCACTTCGAAAAAAAAAAAAAAAAACAACAAACAAACTCTATTCATCATTTTTTTCTCTAATAAATTCTTCTTTCTGTCACTCTGTTTCCTCTGTCACCTGTCAACCCGGTTATCTGTTCACAAATCAACTCTGTCGATTCACCTCGGTCAACTCTGTCACTTCTCTGTCACATCTGAACCTTTACAAACAAGGCCTAGGCGAATGACCGACAGACCTTCGTTGAAACCCGATAACTTCTTAGACGATCCGGATTTGCTACTACGGAAAGCACGGAAGGATAAACAGAAAGCGACATCTGATTCTCCGCCAGCAGCCGTTGGGCCATCTTACTTGAGAAGACCAGAGGCATCCGTTTCTGGATCACCGGCACCGACGGATAAGATACTGTACGCATCCGGTTATCAACCCAGCTTACCGGTGGTCTCCTCGGTGAATTTCTCGCCGCCACCTGTCTCACCATCAGCATCGGATCAAACTGTTGTCAATCTTCACTTTCAAAAACTCCTCAGCAATCAACTACTGCCTGAAACTCCTCATCCACCGGGTTATTTCCAACCGGAAACACCCCTTACCAGAGACTCGGAAGTCACTCTTGGTAATCCCACATTGACGTGCGAGTCATCTAATACGATGGCTAGTGATCAAGAGACAATTGAGTCCTTGAGACAACAGGTGGAAGGGCTGAAGGCTCAAAACGAATCGCTGGCACAAGCTCGCCAGGAGACTCTCACACTGCAGGCGCTAGTGCGTGAATTGATGGCTGGAAGGATCACAGCATCGTCGCGCTCCGGACTCTCACCTGGTGCGGATCAAGACGCTTCACCTCAAGATGGAGGGAGATCTTTCGTACATTACATGAATACGAGTCCTCTGACGCCCACCCCTCTACCTGGAGGATCTAACCGGCCAGACGAGTCTACTGGTAGACCTTTACCAGAGGCATCGACAGCACAGACGCCAACCTTACCAGCGAACTTGGGAGACCACCAGACGCACGACAACGTCCACACAACGTTACCACCGGAAACCCAGGCCTCAGATCACGGTTCGACAGGACCAACTCTGACGAGAGCACACCAGCCAACGACTCCGCTCTCACCTCGAGCGGCACCAGCTGCATACACTCCTCACCTGGGCTACTATCACCCTGCTGGGCTAGACTTACCACCGGCACCAGTCAGCACTATGACAGCCGAGCGAATAAATAAGCGAATGC
>NW_006768823.1:571300-591577 GCF_000204055.1 Melampsora larici-populina 98AG31
TTAAGACAATTGGAAATGCGTCAATCTGAGTCGTTTGACGCCTATGTGATCAGAGCACGAAGCTTACACCGCCTAGTGAAGCGTTCTGGACTCGTATCGGACGTACATCTTGCTGAATTCATCACATGGGGAGCTCCCCAACTATTTCGCGATATGGTGGAGCGGGAAGGTCATCTCAGAATGGAGCCATTCTCCTTTCCGAAGTTCAAGGAAGCGGCGGACGGTATATGGAGGTTCCTTACCAACGCAAAGCTTTTGGCAGGAGCTACCGGACGACCCAAGCAACCCCCCGCTCTATCCAACTCGAATCCTATTGTGGTTTCAAACTCACGCAACCCCGCTCCTAATCGAACTCGAACAGATGAAGAACGAGCCGAAAATGCGTGGCAATACCACGAATATTTACGACGATCAGGCATCTGCCCAATCTGTAAAGACAAGTGCAATAATCCAGGCTGCACTCGAAAGAACACTCGATTTTTATCAGTACCTTCCGACTTTAATCCAGGACCAAGACCAGCTAGAGGATCGGGATACAACACCAACACCCCTTCTGCAACCCCTGGAGCCCCCACTCAACGTCCAGCGGGACGACCAGTAACCACTCCGACTGCGCCTCGAGTCGCCGCTGTCGAAACCTTCCCAGATGTATTAGCCGAAGACATAGCGGCATACAAAGAAGCAGACCAATTTCGAGCCAGTCAAGTAGAAAACGTGGTGGAAGAAGGAGAGAGGTGCGTGACTTCTGCATCAGTATCCCCCATCATTCTGGAACTGATATGTAACGGAAAACCTGTGCGCGCTCTGGTTGATTCAGGAGCCGGAACGAATTTGTTATCCAATCACATGGCACATGAATTAAACGTGGCGCAAAGACCTCTGGTAGCACCTGTTGAGGTACGCTTAGCTATACCTACAGAAGGCACTCCGTTAGTCTTACGCGAGTTCGTAATAGCTAACCTCAAGTCCGAAAACCCCAGTCTACGTTTTGGAGCGGTTTTTTTCAAGCTCGCACCATTAGGATCGAGCTATGACATGATATTAGGGTCTCCATTCCTCTCTAAATTCAAACTAGATGTTTCCTTACACCGTCGTTGTGTGATCCACACAAGTAGTGGAAAAGTCCTGTATGAAAAAGAAATGCAAGCGGAAATGAACCGGCTTTTATGTGCCTCGGAAAATCTGAAAAAGATTGATGTTTCACAAGAGCTGATTGATCGAGAAGCATATATGCTTAAGGAATTTGAAGATTTATTCCCGGCAGAACTCCCACCTGTTGAGGATGGTGATCTGCCGGATGAGACTTTTCCAGAAGGTCTGCCAGATGTAAATTGTCAAGTGAGGCATAAAATCATTCTTACGGATCCCAATGTGGAAATCAATGAAAAACAGTTTGGCTACCCAGTGAGACACCTGGCGCCGTGGCGCAAATTAGTTGACCAACACTTGTTGGCTGGGCGAATTCGACGGTCACAGAGCCAATACGGCTCGCCATCCTTAATCATCCCAAAAAAGGACCCGTCTGAATTACCTCGTTGGGTTTGTGACTACCGCAAGTTGAATAAGTATACAGTTAAAGATCGGGCACCACTACCAAACGTGGATGAAGCTGTGAGACTCGTGGCAACGGGTAAAGTTTGGTCTGTGGTAGATCAGACAAACTCATTCTTTCAAGATAGAATGAGGGAGGAGGACATCCCGCTGACGGCGGTGAAAACTCCATGGGGACTTTATGAGTGGACAGTTATGCCCATGGGACTAACCAATGGACCTGCTACGCATCAAGCGCGGAATGAAGAAATCTTAGGTGACTTATGTTATGATCTCATCTATGTAACAGTTGGTGAAAGGCTCAACACAACATGTCACAGATTAGAGACCACTTTGTATTTCTCTACGTTGTACACACCTCTCTTTTCTCTTCATCCGACAAACTGCATACTAATACGAGAACCTGGTGACAGAACCTGATAACCCTCGTCCCACGAACCCCAACACCAGTCCTAACATATTGTCGGATCTACCACCGACGAGCGTTACAGAAATCAGCCTCAATCAGAATCAGAAGACTTCGAATTAGAACTCAAAATTAATTCACACTCACGTTGAAGGAATAGATAAAGCCAGAACCTTAGAATAGATATACTGAGAAATTTAGAATAGATAAGCTCAAGACTTCAAGAATAGAAACGAAGTAAAACTTTAATACCCCAGATTTGAACTCCCGGATCGACCGAGATCTTCCGACCTCCCGCTCTAACACCCGGCAGATCAACTACCACGTCTCCCTCGTACAGAACCCCCACCGACGACGATGTCGAATCAAACGACTCGTACATCAGCGTAAACCGTTCAATACAAGAACCATCAGATCCTCTCAATCACTCACTATTGATTGAACTAGATCCCGACAGAATGGAAGAAATACAAAGACAGCTTACTAATCTTCAAAACTCATTAGCTGAAGAGCGCCTGTTACGTGAACAAGCCAAAGTTAGAGGCCGCCAAGCTGAGGAACGTCTCGAAGCTATGATAGCAGGACGAACCAATGGTGGCAGCAACCCCACAGTAGCTCCAAACCTTACCCCTGCTCAAAACGAGCCCCCGATTGTCCTAAAGGGACCCAAAGTCTCCACTCCTGACAAATTCAATGGCAGTAGAGGAGGACCGGCCGAGGTGTTTGCCAGTCAGGTACAACTGTACATGATGGCACACCCGTACCTATTCCCAGACGACCGCTCTAAAGTGGTATTCGCTTTATCCTACTTAACCGGGACAGTGAGCGCATGGGCTCAACCACTGACGGCCGAGTTATTTAACCCCGAAACTGCCCACGATGTCACCTACGACCGTTTCGTCCGTAACTTCAAAGCAATGTTTTTTGACACCGAAAAGAAGTCTAAAGCTGAGAAGGCAATCAGATCCTTAACCCAGAAGTCGACCGTAGCGACGTACACGCACGAATTCAATCTTCATGCGGCTAGTACTGGGTGGGAAATCCCGACTCTAATCAGCCAGTACAAGCAAGGCTTGAAGCGCGATATCAGAGTAGCTATGGTCTTAGCCTCAGAAGAGTTTACATCAATCGAGCAAATATCAAACCTAGCCATCAAGCTGGATAACAAGATCCATGGCACAGCCGATACATCCATTGCACCACCAACCCCATCCCGTGACCCTAATGCCATGGACATATCAGCATCCTTTACTCAACTATCAGACGAAGAGAGAGCTTGACGAATGCGTACAGGAACATGCTTCAGATGTAATCAACAGGGTCACATATCCCCAAACTGTCCTAGTCGCCGAAAAAGCAATCGTAACTTCAAAGGAAAAGGAGATTATAAGAGTAGACTGGCAGAATTAGAAGTCAAATTGGCAGCATTAGGAGGAAAGGAAGACATGGGAGGTGATCAAGGAGAAGGCATCAGTAGATCAGACTTATCAAAAAATGGAGGCGCTCAAGCCTGAAGGTCGTGCCTAGCTTGAGCAAAGAGGATTCATTAGGAGTGATAGACTTAGGCGCTAGCAACATTGTACCATGCAATTCAAGCGACCCACGCTTATTTCTACAAGTTTCATTATCCCTACCCCATGAATCCCGCGCCACACCATCTGAGAGACCCCCCGCTTGTTTCTTAATTGATTCGGGCGCTACCCACAATGTCCTGAGCGAAACTTATATCAGGCATACAAGACTGTTCCCTTACGCCTCAACCACATCCCGAGCAGTCACTGGTTTCGACGGATCAAAAACCAGCTCAACCCACAAATTAGAGCTCAAGATCAATCAAGACCACGACATCACCTCATTCATCATTGTCAACATTAAGAACACTTACGACGGCATCTTAGGCATGCCATGGATACAACTACACCACGATCACATCAATTGGAAGAGATGCACCGTTGATTACCCTCAATACTCAGCTGCATCCACATCAGTGGATTCGTCTCATCCGACAACACTCTCCGAGGACACTAAGTTGGACCCCAGGAGAGAAGCTAGGAACTGTGACGAGGGGATGTGCTTTCAGAAGATTGCATTAACATCCCCGCAGAGTGAGTTTGATACCCCACTCCAGACCCAAATTGTGTTAGAAAAGACTTGCAAGCATGATTCTCTGCTACATAGACAGCACGACATGATATCCGAAAACCCTGACCCCAACAATCACGACACAGCTCCAAACCACACCGCGACTGTCAAGACAGTCTCGTCTAGGCCGCAACATAACCCTACCAGCCCGACAGAGGAGCCTATAGGGCACGCTAGGCACTATGACGAGGGGGTATTAAATACAATTAAACCCCCGCGATGTGAGTTCGAAATTCTTTCATCATCATCTATACCTGAATCAGCTGGCAAGCCGTCTTTTCCCTGGAAATTTAGCACCCCAGCACAGGTCGACAGCGCAAAAGCTTCATGGTCCACGTCAGCGCGGTTAGCAGCAGAAGAAAAGAAGAAATTGCCCACCAAGTCGGTGGAAGAACTTGTACCTTCATGTTACCATAGACATCTACACATGTTTATGAAGTCTAAGGCTCAAGCACTACCCCCTCGACGAAAGTACGACTTCCGAGTAAATCTAATAGAAGGAGCTCAACCCCAGGCCAGCCGCATTATCCCGCTCTCTCCAGCAGAACAGGAAACATTGGATGAGATGATAAACTCAGGATTGGCAAACGGCACGATTCGAAGAACCACGTCACCATGGGCAGCTCCCGTCCTATTCACAGGAAAAAAAGACGGGAACCTACGACCATGCTTCGACTATCACAAACTGAATGCCTTAACCGTCAAGAATAAATATCCATTACCGCTTACCATGGATCTCATCGACAGCCTACTTGACGCCGAAGAGTTCACAAAGCTAGACATGCGCAATGCGTACGGGAACCTGAGGGTCGCTGAAGGCGATGATGACAAATTAGCTTTCATATGTAAAGCCGGTCAATTTGCACCCCTCACGATGCCATTCGGACCAACCGGAGCACCGGGATACTTTCAGTATTTTATGCAAGATATCCTCCTGGCTCACATTGGAAAGGACGCCGCGGTTTTCTTAGACGACACCATGATCTACACTAAGAAAGGAACCTGCCACGAAAACGTTGTAAATGAAATCCTTAACATCTTCAGCAAACACCAACTATGGCTCAAACCGGAAAAGTGCGAGTTTTCCAAGTCCGAAGTCGAATACCTAGGACTTTTAATTTCTCGAAACAAGATAAGGATGGACCCCACGAAGGTCAAAGCTGTATCCGAATGGCCTGCACCAAAGAACGTATCAGAACTTCAGAGATTTATCGGATTTGCTAATTTCTACAGAAGATTCATAGGCCAATTCTCAAAGACAACACGACCACTACACAATCTCACACGCGATAAGACACCTTTCATCTGGGACTCTCAATGCAAAAAGGCCTTCCAGAACCTGAAGACCCTGTTCACCTCAGCGCCAATTCTGAAGATTGCAGATCCATACAAACCTTTTGTATTGGAGTGCGACTGCTCTGACTTCGCACTAGGAGCCGTACTGTCTCAACGTTGCGAGGAGGATGGTGAAATTCATCCAGTGGCCTACTTATCACGATCACTAGTACAAGCTGAGCGCAACTACGAGATCTTCGACAAAGAGTTATTGGCGATAGTAGCTTCATTCAAAGAATGGCGTCACTACTTGGAGGGTAATCCACACCGTCTAGAGGTTATTGTTTATACAGACCATCGAAATCTTGAAACATTCATGACCACCAAGCAATTAATTAGGCGTCAAGCACGATGGGCAGAGACCCTAGGATCTTTCGACTTTCAAATCAAATTCCGCCCTGGTAAACAAGCCACCAAGCCAGACGCCTTATCAAGAAGACCTGATCTAGCACCAAACGAAAACGAAAAACTATCCTTTGGACAACTGCTTAGAACAGATAACATCACGCATGACACATTCACCACCGATCTGGCTACCCTAGAGTCATTCTTCGAAGACGAATTAATCCAACTTGAAGACGCTGACCATTGGTTTGAAGTCGACGTCTTGGGAATCTCAGACAACAATTCATCAGAACCTATCATGAATGACAGAGAGATCATAGAGCTCATAAAAGAATCAACTACCAGAAGCCCAAGACTCAACGAAATCATAGAAGCAGTTAAGAACCCGATATCATCAAAACTACGCGAAGCATTTTCAAGATACAAGGTTGAAGATGGAATGGTGTATAATGGAGACAAGATTGAAGTTCCCGATGACGACAACATCAAGTTCCAAATATTACGTAGCCGACACGATAACCTTCTGGCCGGACATCCAGGCAGATCAAAGACGCTAGGATTGGTACGTAGGTGCTTCCACTGGCCTTCTCTGAAAGCTTACGTCAACCGCTACGTTGACGGATGCGACTCCTGTCTGAGAACCAAAACAACAACAAAGAAACCGTTTGGGACGCTGGAACCCTTACCAATACCAGCCGGCCCTTGGACAGATATAAGTTACGATCTGATCACGGGATTACCCACGTCAAACGGTAACGACAGCATTTTAACAGTAGTTGACAGACTGACAAAAATGAGTCACTTTATACCATGTAGGGAGACCATGTCAGCAGAAGACCTAGCAGACCTAATGATCAAGTTCGTATGGAAGCTACACGGCACCCCGAAGACAATCACTTCAGACCGAGGTAGTATCTTTATCTCACAACTGACGCAAGAACTAGATTCTTGACTAGGTATTAGACTCCAACCGTCGACAGCCTACCATCCACGCACAGACGGACAAACCGAAATCGTGAATAAAGTCATTGAGCAATATCTACGACATTTTGTCACTTACCGACAGGACAACTGGGACGGACTACTACCAATCGCCAAATTTTCATACAACAACAAGGACCACACATCAACAGGAATCTCACCCTTCAAAGCAAACTACGGATTCGAGCCTAGCTTCAACGGTGTACCATCGACAGAACAGTGCCTACCTGCGGTGGAAGAGAGATTGAATATCATCACCAAAGTTCAAGAAGAGCTGACTGAGTGTTTACTGATTGCACAGGAGGACATGAAGAAACAGTCCGATAAAGGAGTAAGACCCACACCCAAATGGCAAGTTGGAGACCAAGTCTGGCTCAGTAGCAAGAATATCTCAACCACACGACCGAGCCCCAAACTGGATCACAAATGGCTGGGTCCATTTAATATTTCAAACAGAGTGTCACGATCAGCTTACAAATTGAATTTACCACTCTCTATGAAGGGAGTACACCCAGTATTTCACGTATCACTACTCAGAAAACACAAACAGGACAGCATCGACGAACGAAAACAGCAAGAACCTCCCTCAATCAGAATTCAAGAGAATGAAGAATGGGAAGTTTCAGAAATACTAGACAGCCGCAAGAGATACAATAGGGTTGAATATTTAGTAGCGTGGAAAGGTTTCACGGCGGAACATAATTCATGGGAACCAAGCAGCAATTTAGAGAACAGCAAGCAATTGGTTGATGAGTTTAACAAGAAATTTCCAAACGCGGCCAGTAGACATAGGAGGACACGGAGAAAGAAGTGAGAGGGTAAGCTTTTTCCCACTGGGTTTTTTAACGCTACCCGGGGAGGAACGCAGAACTTTCAAGAGGGAGTTTGGGCGTAAAAGGGGGGATACTGTTATGATCTCATCTATGTAACAGTTGGTGAAAGGCTCAACACAACATGTCACAGATTAGAGACCACTTTGTATTTCTCTACGTTGTACACACCTCTCTTTTCTCTTCATCCGACAATCTGCATACTAATACGAGAACCTGGTGACAGAACCTGATAACCCTCGTCCCACGAACCCCAACACCAGTCCTAACAACTTAGTTGGAAAAATCTGCGTAGTTTACATTGATGACATAGTCATTTTCTCACAAAGCGTGGAAGAACATGAGGATCATCTGCGTCAAGTCTTGGAAAGGTTGAGATCTGCAAAACTCTACTGTTCCGTCAAGAAAAGTAAGTTGTTTCGTCGAGAAATTAAATTCTTGGGTCACGCAATCAGTGAGGCAGGGGCATGCCCAGACGAAAAGAAAGTAGAGAAGATATCCAAGTGGGCCTCTCCTTCCAATTCGAAACAACTCCTCAAATTCCTTGGGACAGTGCAGTGGATGAAGAAGTTCATCGACGGGCTATCTCATTACGTTGGTACTCTGACACCGCTGACAAGCACCTCATTGAAAGGTAAACCCTTTAGGTGGGGGGAAGCAGAAGAGAAGGCTTTCAACAACATCAAAAGACTCATCACGACCCTCCCGGTACTTTGCAATCTGGATTACGAGTCTGGTGAACCTTTATGGCTATTTACGGACGCTAGTGGAAGTGGACTTGGGGCGGCGCTATTTCAAGGAGAAAAATGGGACACCGCCTCACCCATAGCTTATGAGAGTCGCACTATGAATCCCGCTGAAAAGAACTACCCGGTACACGAGCAGGAACTTTTAGCGGTGATCAATGCTCTTAACAAGTGGAAACTGTTACTATTGGGCATGCGCGTCAACGTAATGTCCGACCACCACTCTCTGACTACCTTATTAACTCACCGTAATCTTAGCCGGCGGCAAGCAAGGTGGCTGGAGACTCTATCTCAATTTGACCTTGACTTTAGGTACTTGAGAGGCCAGGACAACTCAGTGGCTGACGCACTTTCCAGACGAGACGACATCAGTTCTTGTGAGTTGAAAACAACTTTGGGGAAGGTCGAAGTTCAGAAGATTCAGGATGGGTATACCAAGGATCAATTCTGCAGTAAACTCCGCAGAGTCCTACCTTTACGAGAAGATTGTATCTTGAAGGAGGGGCTGATGTACCTAGATGGAAGGTTAGTAATACCAGACCACGGCAATCTCCGTCGCGATTTCATCACGCAGGCACATAACGCACTAGGACACCTGGGCATTCTCAAAACCTTATCTCGGTTACGAACGACTTTCTTTTGGCCAAGCTTGGCAAAAGATGTAGAAGCTCAGTTAAAGTGCTGCGACTCTTGCCAGCGGAACAAAGCCCGGACGACAACTACATCTGGGAAACTGCAAAGCACCGACGTTCCGAGAAACCCCATGGAGTCAATTGCTATCGACTTCATAGGACTGTTTCCTAAGATATCTGGTTATGATATGATCCTGTCTTGTACTTGTAGACTGACGGGGTTCGTCCGCTTAATACCTGCCTCACAGAACGACACAGCGGAACGCTCTGCTGCACGACTATATGCAGCGTGGTCTTCAATTTTCGGCCTTCCCGCGTCGATTATCGGTGACCGCGATAAGGCCTGGACGTCTAAGTTCTGGAAACGTTTACATGAATTGCTAGGCGTCAAGATCAGCTTGTCAACCTCTTACCATCCACAAGCAGATGGACGGAGTGAACGGACCAATAAAACCGTCAGCCAGATACTTCGACACTACGCCGCTGAGAAACACGGCAAGTGGTTTCAATCATTACCGGCGGCTGAGTTTGCTATTAACTCCGCCGTAAATGTATCCACCGGAGTTTCCCCGTTCCATTTCGTCTATGGTAGAATTCCACGGCTCTTCCCGATTCAGAATCCTTTGGAAGAAGACAATCAAGATATCAAACATTGGATTGAAAGACGGCAATCTGAGTGGGCAACGTGGAGGGATCGGGTTTGGAGTAGTCGAGTAGACCAGGCTGCCCAGTACAACCTCCGTCGTCGAGAAGGAAGAGTTTTCAAGGTGGGAGAGCAGGTTCTGATTGACAGTACTGACAGGCAACAGGTGGTTGGAGGACGGTTCAAGCAAACAAGCAAACTTCGAGCACGCTATGATGGCCCATATGAGGTATTGGAGGTACTGAACGCTGGACGAGATTACAGACTCCGATTGAAACCACACGACCTCACCCATCCCGTCTTTCACATTTCAAAATTAAAGGTGTACCATTCTGATCAGGCTCGAGGAACCAACGTTGCGGCCATAAATGTGGCCTCGTCACGACCAAAAACAACCCCTGGAGAGACTCGAGAGGAGCCCAAGGGGCACGCTAGGAATTGTGACGAGGGGGTGTGTATCAATGATGATACGTTAGCACCCCCGCAATGTGAGTGCGATATTTCTCTTAGACCCTTTCCTGTCGAAATTATTGGCAAGCACTCCTCTCTCCTGAATAACAGCTTAACAACCGACAACCACCACTCACGACTCGACCGAAGTAACTGGAGGTCACTCATTGCAGCCACCGAGAGGGCTTTGTCAACGCCGAAAGAAACCCCTTCAGGTCCTGGAATTGGAGCCCCTGGGGCACGTTAGGCAACTTGACAAGGGGGTGTGCTTCTAAACGACGCATTTGCACCCCCGCAATGTGAGTGCGATATAAATTTTATTTTTCCATTAGCGTGTGAAACAGCTGGCAAGCGTTATTGTCTCCTACTTAACAGATTAATTTTGACGACGCGGGGATACTTGCAAGACTAAGCGTACAAGAATGAAGATCATTAGGATACCTAAGAAATTCAATTTTAAATTACTTCAAGGCTCAAGTTCAAGACTCACAATTACACGATTTTTTTCTTCATCAAACTAATATTTTAATCTTTCAACAAATTCTTTTCTTTTTCTCTATTTCAATTTTTGCGGTCATGACAATTTTCTTTTTATGATTTCTATTTTGAATTTTTTTTCTTTTCTTTCTTTTCTCAGGACGAGTCATAGTCAACATTTCAGGGGCGAGTTATGCCAATTTTTCTTTCTTTTTTTCTTTTCTCAATTTTCTTTAGGGGGGGTATATCATACGGTTACAATTATTTTTAGGAAGGGAGGGTGTAAGGGTACACAGGTAGACAAGTGGCTATGGGGTTAGACTATGGGATTAGACATATTAGAGTACACTATCTTCCTTCACGCCCGGCTTCGGATGGTTCCTTACTCCTTCGAGAGCATCATTTCGGACCATCTGGAGCTAGGTGAGCTTATTTCTCTTCTTACTCCTTTGGAGCATTTCTCTTGTTATCTTGTTAGTTGTTGTGTTGCTGACTCCTTCGAGAGCATCATTTCGGACCATCTGGAGCTAGATCGTAATAGAAACAGAAGTTCCAAGTCCATCGCTCTCGTGAGAAGTCGTGCCGGACTAGTTTCCGGACCCCCAGTGAAGGTTCTCACGAGAACCTTACAGTATTTCTGTCAATACTTGAAAGACGCCCATAACGGAGCCAGATCGGCGTTTCGAGCCCTAAGCCATCTCAACGAATACAAGCCTGTCACAAAAGGTGAGCTCCATTACATTGCATGCCCAAGCAGATCAATGACTTCAATAATTTCATTACACACAGGGATTCTTCGTTTATACTAGTTTCTGCAAATGGCAAGGTCTGATTTCAGCTGCGGACCATGTGGTCTCATGTTCCCTGATAAGACCAAAACCGACGAGCACCATCGCCTGAAACATCAAGCACATGTTAAAGTGAGAACTATGCATGGGGAGGAAATTCAAGTACCTCGCGGCAATGACGGAGCTTTCCATTGCCCGGTGCCAGGATGTGTCCACTTGGTGTCTAATCCACGCAACCTAGGTACCCATGTCAAGCGGTGCACCGGGCCGGCCGCTCCAGAAACCCGCCGCCCTATTCACAATTTTGATGGTCAACTTGTGCGTGTGGTGCCGCACGGTGCAGATATTAAAGGTGAGCCAAGTTGTTTCACTGGACATGTAGAATACTAACTCATGATATGTTTTGATCACACCAGTCAATGAAACATTGCAAAAATACGACCTTGTTTGGAATGAGCGGTGCCGAATTCTGATTTGTGCCACTTGCCACATTGGTTTGCCCTTCCAAGAAATGCACTCGCATCACATGAAGGATGACCACTCACGGGTAGTTGAAAAGGCATTCATGATGGCGGAGTTGCAGGAATACGAACCCCTGATTGCGGCCGGCCCTTTTCCACCAGGACATGTAGAAGGTCAAAAGGACAAGCCTATTGAGGGGCTGCTGCTGTATGACGGCTTTACATGCAAGCTTTGTCACAAGTCTTGGAAAACCATGAAAAGTGTCATTAATCACTTTATGATTCACCATAAATGTGACTTTGAATTTTATTCACCTGCAGGTCATACCTCAAAGCTGATGATCACTTTGTTCTTCTATTTCTACAATGACTGACCAGATGTCTCGAAAGCCCGACAAAGGCGTGTCCACATCCAGGCTGACAAATGTCAAGGATTATATGGACATGTCCATCGCCGTTGGTTTCCAGTGCTCCCGTACATTAGGCAACACACCGAATTCGACCTGCCCCGCGATAATCAAACACCTACCCCTGAACTTGGCAGATCAGAGGCTGTCACGCTGCTGTTGGAGAAGCTGGAATCATGTGCGGCAGAGGAAGCTGAGCAAAGCCCTGACTCGTTATTCGACGAGGATATGGCCAACTGGGTCTATGTGACTGGGATTTATACCTATACCCAAGGATTATTGGCTAGTGGGAAAAGCTGTGAGGAGCTGGTGGTAGCAGGTGCTGGCAACGAGAATGTGGAGTCCATGGTGGCTTACATAGCAACATGGATTAATAATACTATGAAGCGGTTGCATAAGACTGGCCAGCTACTGAAACGTATGTGTATGGCAGAAACATCGTACGTATCCCCCTACAGTGCCCACAATTGACCACAGAGTCCACTGACCAGGCAACATGTGTTCTTTGTCAGTGAACTTGAGGACAACAAAGCACTCATGCCGCTGCAAGAAAAGGCATCAGTTTTCAAGTATGCGCGCATATTGGCCACCTTCATGTGGTTCTTGATTGAGCAGGCAGAGGATCCCCTGGATGCTGACATGGAGATCCACGATGTCACCAAGGCCCAGATTTTGGCACTGCGAGATGTTGTGCTACACCTGACTGCCCCGGATACCGACCCCTCTCAACTGGATTTCATGCCAGCCACCGAGGATCATGTGTCTAGCCATGTGTCTGGAATCCTATGCTCTGTCTTTCAAACGTATTGTGGGGGATGGGCCCAACAATATCAACTACCTCCAATGGCATTCATAGCCTTATCAGTTTTTAAAGAAGATGGGACTTATGACAGCCCCAACCTCATCACGCATCTGATTGCTGCCATGCAGTATGGCACACGCTTGGCCTTTGCTGAACAGTACCTAGATGAACCCCGACCACGCTTCAACCCGGCTGCTGATCCAACGGTGCCCTTAGAGGACAATACTCAAAAGTTTGAATTTCTTCGAAAGGGTGGACCTGGCCCATTTAAATACGTTAGGCAACTTATGCATCTAGTTAGTACTGTAATCTTGTCTGAGGCGCTTCCGGACACCACCTTTTGGACGGACCACGAACATGAAACTGTTGAGGTTGATAATAAAGTAGTTACTGTCACCGGCATCCGAGATTGCATACATTCACAACAGAAGCGTGCGCAAGAAGACTTGAGTCAACTTTTGAAAGGATGCAAGATGCCACTCTTTGACACATCATTGTACAAAGATGTGGCAAATTTCAGACAGCCAGGCACCAATTTCTTGAATCACTCGGGATTGGAACATAGCAAGTATGGACTTCATTTGTTGAAAGAATGGACGAGGAAGAAAGATGTTCATGGATTGTTAGCTGAGCGATGGGAATCCAAGCTAGATGAGGGAGTGACTGTTTATGACAAGAGTATTTGGAAGGCATCAGCGGTGTGGGACTGGTTGGAGATGTATGACAATCTGCAGGAGCGGCTGTACTTTCTATATCATGTTGCATCCGGACAGCCTATGCATGGAAGAGAGGAGGCGTCATCTTTGTTGGTCAACACTCGACTGGATCAACGTAATCTTTATCTGCGTGGTGATTCATTTGTATTCCTGACGTGGTATCATAAAAGTCGAAATATCACTGGCAAGAACAAACCAAGGATGACATTCCTCCCTAAGAGTCATACCTTTATATGGTTCTACTTTTTAGCGTTCCTCCGTCCTACAGCCATGTGAGCACAGTGTCATGCAATTGTCTAACATCTCCATGTGACTAACCAATATTTGATTTGTGTAGATTTTTCCTCAAAGCACTTGGACAGCCAGAGCGTGCTAGGGACATGGCCACCAAAGTCTGGGTCAGTGCCTTGAAAGGGCCTTTGGACTCCTCTGCATTTTTGGCCATCCTGAAACGTCATTTCAGCAAGGGAGGGGTTGCTGGTTTGGGAATCCAATCTTGGAGACATGTCTCAGTTGCCATTGTTGATGCGCACATCAAGCTGCACTGCAACACACTGCTTGCGGATGAAGATGACATGATTGATTGTCAAAGAGGACACAGCACCTTCACTGCGAATTCTGCCTACGGTGGCACTGGAGGTTATCATGTGGACCGGAAATCTGAAGGCCAGTACTTACAAGCAAGTGCAGCAATGCATCGATTCTGGGAGGTGAGTAAGTGTCATTGTCTTGGAGTAGACCAAGAAACTGATTCTTGTGTGGTCAGATTGATGGAATCCGTCAGACTGGTTTTGCGCCCCCTGCCACGGACAAGCCCATTCCCTCCGGTGAACTGATCAACACTGCCCTTCAAAGGTATACCGGTGAAAAGCAGCCACGAACACGAGGACCGTTTCAGTCCAACTGGTTGGCCATGGTATTTGACCGTCATTACGACATGTTAGTAGTTGCTAAAACTGGTGGTGGGAAGTCATTGGCATACATGCTACCTCCGTTAGTCGAGTACAAAGGGGTGACAGTGATTGTACAGCCGTTAAAAGCGCTGGTAAATGAGACCGCTGATGAATTACGTCGAATGCGTGTGTCTCATGTGAAGTACAAGAGTGGCGACAAGATAGCTAATTGGACTCGAGCTGTTGTGTGTACAACCGACAAAGCGGCCACAGAAGAATTCTTTGAGGCTATTAGGGGTTTGCAAATCAACCGTGTCATCATAGATGAAGCCCACTGCTACGAGGACGATGTAAATTATCAAGGTTATGCCCCTGCTGTTGGAAGACTCCGCATTCTCAATTGTCCCTTTGTGTTCATGACGGCGACTATGCAAGTGGGGCATGAGGATACATTATTCAATGTATTTAGTGTGCGTCAAGTACAAGTAGAACGGGAGCCAACTGGCCGGCAGGAACTGCGCTGGGAAATTATGCCTGGGGACATGGATTGGAAGTCCATGATTAAACATATGGGGACGGTGGCTACTTGGCGCGAATTGGAAGAACGTGACCGCAACATTATCTTTATTGAAAACATTGCTGAATGTGAATCAACAAAAGAAGACCTTCAAAAGCTGCATCCCGACCTGATTACGACTCTCTACCATTCTAGGCTCAGCCCCGAGACAGCAAAAGCTAATGTTATGATGTGGAAGACTACACCAAAGTGCCTGATGATTGCCACCAGCGGATTTGGAGCGGGGATCAACTACAAGCATGTCCGCAACGTGATGATTCTTGGTTTACCTGAGGACGGCACAGATGTCAACAAGTGTTTTCAAGAGGCTGGGCGCGCAGGCAGGGATACCGCACCGGCAAATGTGTGGCTTTATCCAATAGGCAAGCCGGAAAAAAATTCATTTGCAGAGCGCTTGATTGAAGGACAGAACTGTTTGATTGGTACCTTTGCGGAGCTGCTTGATGGGATGCATAGGACATGTGCCGATGTGGGACGCCCAGCCAAATGCAACCACTGTGTTGCAAATGAGAATGCAAACCACAAGCGCCAGGTAGAGGTAGAAACAGAGGAGGTTATGCCAGGCACCCGGCCAATGTATGAGTCCAATGTGAAGAGAGCCAAGATGGCGGATTTGATTTTGAAACAGATTGGTCATACAATTCTGAAGTTGCGTAAAGAGATGGCAGGCAAGTGTGGACACTGTTTTGCCAAAGATTCATCACGAGTGACACATGAAAAATGTGACGGGATAGGAAAATCTTGTGTTAGGTGCTTGGGAGGTGAGTCCACTTCTAAATCCGCACGTCTGCTGATTTGCTGATGGCTTCATATGCACATGCAGGTCACTGGGTTCGAGATTGTCCTGTGTCGAAGATGTCTGACACACTTGGTCATTATGGCAGCAAGGCCAGATTCCTGTGCCACTTTTGTGGCTTACCTACAAAGTGGTTGGAGGAGGAGAGGTTCCACGACACGTCCACTGATGGGAAGCGCAAAAGCTGTGACAGTGGGTTACAGAACTTTTGTGAACCCTATTGCTGGTATTTTTTCCGCCACCGCAAATCCACCCTTGGTAGATTGATCAAAAAGCTTGAGCTCCCTAGTGGGCATGTACCGGTTGAGAAGGCCACTGAGTGTGAATTCCAAGAGTGGCTGGGAATGCCCGGCTGGCTGGGATGTTTGTGGGCAAACATGTGTAGTCTTTTTGCTGTACTTCGTGATGTCCATATCCGTAATCAAGTGTTGTGATTTATCATTTGTGATCAGGTTGGGCAATACAATAGAGGTGCTTTTTTGATGATTGTGGTTGACAAGCTGGAAATGTTTCATGGACATGCTTGGGAATCTACCCTCATAGCCGGTCCAACCCCAATGTTTTGACAACCATCACTGCCACCACATATTTACCTCGCTTGAAACGGCTTTCAATTCCGGTTTCGGACATGTAACACACAGGACATGCGTTTCAACTCAAAACATTGCACAAGAAAGGTCCCCACCAACGTTCGGTGAATGACACTTGGCATACGCAAGTTCAACATCGAAACGTCGCTTGATCTCACTTCCAAGCGACGTATCATGCATGATAACATCACAACGTCGCTTTCAAGCAACGTTTCATGTGTGGATCGTTGTAGATGTCATTATGACATCAAAACGTCGCTCGAACGCGTTTTCAAGCAACGTTTCATGTGTGAAACGTCGCAGACGTTATCTTAACATCGAAACATCGCTCGAACACGCTTTCAAGCGACGTTTCATGTGTGAAACGTCGCAGACGTTATTTTAACATCAAATCGTCGCTCAATCACGCTCTCAAGCAACCTTTCATGTATGAGACGTTGCGAACCCATTTTTGATATCGAATCGCCGACATAACGCGATTAACCCTGCGAGCTTGCAGCTCGCAAGGTTAATCATACCTCAGTCATACCCGTTTTGCAGCGAGTTTTGACGCGCACGTCTAACACTGCCAATATGTAACACCACAAACATCAACTCTGGTCCGGCCATTCAACGACTCAGGCAGGCGAAAACCTCGCTGGACGCTACACGTTGTGCCATGTGCTAGTTGACCAATCAGGAGCTCTGTTATTCCATATATCTGCATACTTTCGTAACCAAATCACTATGGGTCTATGACTGTTCAAGAGACAAGGTGCCCAATCAATATTACACATTTTTTCGTCATCCCAAGTTTAATACTTGAAAATACCGCTTAGCTATAACCTGAAGCTGTGTGAGATCAGGTACCATCAAGATTATGCATCAACTACCAATCTGCATTGGCTGGTGCACAATGCAAGTACGTAGCGATGGAGCTGTGTTGATATGTAACAAAGGAGGTGTGCAGCTATGTGGCACAGCACATAGGCAGTTGTTGTGTAGCTATGTGCTATCTAGGCAAGTAGCTATGTCACTATGTGGGACATATCACATAGGCAGTTGTGTGGCTGTGTGGCTATGTAGTTGCGTAGCCATGCATTCATGTAGCTGTGAATTTGTCTACCTATGTATGTATGTTGCAGGGTGAGTGCTGCTTGGCTACATGACTGTGTGTGTAGCTGGTTGTCTGTGTAGCGAGTTAGCTGTGTAGCTAACTAGCTCTGAGGTGGTCTAGCTGCGTAGCTACACAGCTAACGAGGTAGGTAGCTAGGTAGCTGTGTAGCTTGGTAGCTAAGTAGCTACTAGCGGTGTAGGTAGCTAGTTTAATGGCTGAGGTGCAAGTCCTCAGTACCCATGTTGGTAACCTGCCTGCAGTTGTTCATGCATCCAATGGTTCTTGCAATAGGAGTTCACAACCGTGAACCTTGGTCACTGTGGCCCATGTTGCCATTGGTACATGTTGTGGTTGTGTAATCGTCTGGGTGTCTTTTAGCAATGCCTCATTGGTACAAGACACCCAGAACATTGAAAATGTTTTGGCATTCATCATCTTGCCATGCAACCAAATATGTAAACCAATATATCTTCTCCCTTTGGACATGTAATCCTTTGGCTAAGCCTAACCCTAGGACATGTCAGTGTAGGACATGTAACCGCTTGTACTTGGGTTAGGGTTAGGTGTGTAACCCGTTAGGTGTGTAACCCGTGTGGTGTGTAACCCATTAGACGTGTAAGCCGTTAGGTGTGTAAGCGGTTAGCCGTGTAACCCGTTAGGTGTGTAACCCTAGCTACCGCATCCCTGATGCGAGGCCTCACATCCGGGACGCACAGGACGCAAATGGCTGGGGTGTGTCCTGGTCAAGCTGATGCGAGATAAGAGCCCTAAATTCCCGGACGCAGCGTCCAGAAGTCCGCCGAGATGTGTATTTCGGCGGGCTTTTGATGAATTAGCACAGAATACTCCACAGATACGCAACTGAAGCATTATACCAAACGGAGAAACATCCGCCATACCTTCAATACATCACAGCTTCGCCCATTCTGCCAATACTCCGCCGAGAAGACAATTTCGGCGGACTTTGTGCACATTTCATCACATAATACCTTCCAATGCGTAATTGAGGCATTACAGGCCACTTGAAGGAACGATGTAGCATCAACTAATTAGTATGACCACCCTTGAAAATCAATATCCACCTTGGCCACATGGAATAACTGTCATATCTCCGCCGAGATTGGGGGTTCGGCGGGGTTTAGTCAATGTGAATCTCTGACCTGATCCATGCAAATGGAGGGAATACCTTCCACCTGTAGCCCCTACTTATTGAACCACCAGTTTACACTGTACAGCATTGCATGTGATGTGGATGGTCAAAAGTCCGCCGAAACAGTGACCTCGGCTGGCTTTTGCACAATACATACCAGCACATGTTTTGAAATGGCGGAGGATGTCTGCCGGGTTTGTGGTCAGTGAAGTGTTATGTTGAATCAGGACATAAGCATCCCTCACTGTATAAGCATATTATGATCGTATATGCTTATAATGAGGGCTAAAACATACATGACATCACAAACACCCCCATTATAAGTGTGAAATGAAAACCCAAGGCAGGACAAACCCAAGTACAACACCCAAAAGTCCAATATGAATGAGAAGTAATGAGACAGAATGAGATCTTGATGGAATTGAGAACAACATAAGAGAGTTGTGATGAAGATGGCAATGTAATCCATTGGAAATGGTGAAGCAAACAGTTATGATGACCATGTGGACAGGTTGGACAATCCGTTGAGAGATTGAGGGGGCAGTCGATGCTGAGAAAGGGCATTGTGTACAATATGTATGTTGAATATGTTTTCAAAGATATACATGTGTGGAAAAAAAGAAACAAGATGTAACCCATGGGTATAGTGGAGAGAAAACATTTGAGTCGTTTGAAAGGAGGAAAGGGGATGTAACCCGTTGGTGTAGGTAAGAAATGTATGCAAAATGAAATAAGTGGAATGTGAAGTGTAGGAAAAGGAGGTGATTGTGAATGGCGTGGAGTGGAAATGACAGGTAGGAATATAAGTTGGGGTAAAAATAGTAGAGTGTGATGAAATGACAAAATGTGAGTGTAGAGGGAAAGTATAAATAGAAATGTGGTTGGAATGTGGAGATGAAGAAGTGTCAGTATGTGAGTTGAGAAAAGAGGAAGTGAGAGGGTGAACAGAGGTGAAATGGGTAGGAGATTAGTAAGTTGAGTAAAATAGGATGATGTAGAATGAATGTGGTGAAATGATAGGTGGAAATGAGGAAATTAGGAATATGAATATGTGTGGAATTAGTGGTGAATTGAGAGTTGATATGGGAAAAAAAATAAAGGTTAGGAGGTGAGGAGATATATGAATGAGTTGGATGATGGGTAATTAAAAGATTGTGAAGAGGTGAGAAAGAATAATGTAGAATATAGAAGAAATTCGAAATGGAGGGAGTGATTGGAGATGAAGGTACGTAAATGAAATAATGTGAATAAAAAAAGGGTTGTGAGTTGTGATATAAGAATGATTGGAAAAGTGGTAAGGTATGTTGGGAATGAATTGTAATAGAGATGCCAGTTGAAAAATATATTGGAGTAGGTTGGATAATGTAAAATGTGGAAGGATGTGTAAGATTGTGGTTGAATAGTAGGGGATTGATTGTATGAATTAAAATATTGATGGGAGTTGAGAGATATAAAAAGGGATC